>NW_005871269.1:1874450-2015124 GCF_000147115.1 Myotis lucifugus | reverse complement strand
ATATACATATATATATATATATATAGTTTTTTTTCAGAAAGGACACATTAGAGTAGTTTAAAGGTAACTTTACATTTAATAAAAATATGTGCAATTATTTACATAAATAAATAAATAGAAGGAAATAACTAAAAAAGTGTTTAACGTGTTAATGGAATAGTTTTGGCAGCTACTGATTAATGTATTTTACAGGTAGAAAAAATTTACCCTAGAGAAATCAGAATGACACTTTCTAAGGCAGTAGAATTTTCCTCAGTACAAAGAGTTAAGGTGTAAAGTATCACTAGCTTCTGAGTTATCTCCCTTCCTCTGGACTTCTCACACAATCTCCTCCTTTTCTATTAACAGTGGATGTCACCACAGGAATACTAGAAGTGGGTCAAAAGCCATGGTGAAAATCATTTTTAAGTCTCAGTAATGCTATTTTTGTATATACTTAAAAGCCTATTTTGAAGAAAGATTTTATTGAATAAGTCAATGTGCCCATCAGTTATAGATAAAAATAAAAAAATTATTTGCATAACTGGTGTCGATGTCAATTTGCAAAAAACGTAGTATCCAAAAAACTGCTCCTACCATGCCATAACCTGTAACATGTTCCTTGTTGCCACAGTTGGGGACAAAGATTGAGAGGACAATTAATGTGGAATACTGTCTTGTGTCATTTCAATTTCGGTCCTTTGTTCTGCTATGGATTTGAGATAGCCTCAGTACAGAAATATATTACTATAGAAAATGAAACCTCTTGCTTATGAAAATCTCTCATCACTTCCTACCAGGTATGAGTCTTCTGCTTATATGTGGCAGGTTTTGTCTAGGTTAGCAGTCTGCCCGGTCCCAGAATCTCAAGCTTATACTGGTCTGTTTTAGTGGTGGACTTGCCATGTGTGATTTGCAAACACAATGGGGCTTGAGGCCAACAGACTCGTTTGATTCTTTCATATCCTCATGAGCCTTACTCAGCTCTGAACTCCTGGCTCTATGACCTAGCCTCCATCCTTGCCTGTATCTTTATAGATCTTGACATTTATAACTTCTTTCCCTACTGTTTGTACCTTCAGTTTCCCCAACAGACCCTGATGTATGACGCTTCCGTTACTCCCCACTGCTTTAACCTTGGTTGGAATTAATTCTACATGTTCCCTTCACCCACAGCGTTTCTAGCCACCCTGTTCCCCTGCCCTCCCCCAACCACTGCAACCACAACCCAGCAGAGCTCCACATGGGTATCTGATGCTCCCATACAGAGTTTTGCTATCTCATCTACCAGCTATAAATGTGTGATTCTTACAACATCACTTTGACAAAATTTATAAAAATAAATACTGATAAACGTATTTTCTGGGGTATTACTATCATCTTGGCCCAAAGGAAAGGATGTGGGCTTCATTAACAGTTCTGCAAGCAAGAAGCACCTTTAAAAGTTGGTGTATGAAAGTATGACTTCCCTTGCACCTGCTCAGTTCAGATACTGCTTCTTAGTAACAAGGAAAATGAGTAAAACTTAAACCTGAGTCTAAAACTACTTAAGTCAATAATCTCTAACTTTGCTATAACCAAACCTCGAACCCTTTTTTAACTACTTACTTATTCCACAAAATATGTTCTCTTTATGACCTAACTACCAGGGTAACAGAAAAGGAAAGATTGTGTTTTGAGTGAGGTAGATGGGGGTTCAAATTATATATAATTCCTGCTATGTAACCTTGGACCAGTTTCTTAACCTGCCTCAACTTCTGTTTTCTTAACTATAAAATGAAGATAATAATACCTATTACATAGACTGGCTATAATAATTAAATGAGGTAATTGATGTACAGTAGATTCAGTTATTTTTTTAATTCCCATCATGTCATAAGGGGGGGGAAAATCTAGGTTTATCTCATTTAGGCCAAAAATCTCCTTCAAATGGAAATCACTATACCCTAGACTAGGCAAAATACAGAAAATGTCAGAAAAGAGAATGAAGTTTACATGAGAAAAGAATACAAGTACGGGCAGAAGAAGGAGGACCAGAGAAAGCTGTTTATATTGAATGACACAGAGATTCTATGGTTCTAAACAACATAATCCACATTTTCAAATAAATTTATTAGATGTGGGATTAAGTAGCTAACAAAATCAAAGGATCAAAATCAAATAACTAAGATTCATGCAGAGCAAGGAAGGGAGCAGTAGTCATCAATGCAGGTTGGATCATCTCTTCAAGTCATGGCCATGGGAATGAAGCCTCCAACCATTTTCTTTCCTTAAGATACTGGCTAAGATTCAAGATCCTGAGAGAGTCAGTTAGCCTGTCTTGGGGCATGTACTTCCCCCTTGGTTAAAGAAGCCCAGTCACCTTGAATGACAGTCTGGTACACCTCAAATGATAGGCCATCATTGGGAAGGTCTGAATCATCAGGGAGAATTGGGGTTCTATTAGAGAAGAAGCAAGGAAGGCTGAGCAGGCAAAAACAGCAGGACCCATGGCAAATTATATGTGGGTGGTGTGAGAAAAGGTACAGGAGAAAACATAATTCTGTGCAAACCTATTTTATACCATTAATCAAAATGTGTTACAAGCATTCCTTTACCTGGGTCCCCATGACATTATAAGCTCCTGAGAGCAAAGGACTGCTTTGAATATATGTCCTCAGTAGCTGTCCCATAAGGAACTCTCAGCAAAATTTAAACTCACAGAAAGTTTCCATTTCACTGCACTAGAGTGTCACAATGGAACCATTGTTGGTTGGGTCCCACAAACAAAGGAAGGATGTTCATTTACACAAATCATGCATATGGTTGTGTAAAATTCAGAATTAGAAATCAATCAAATTAGCTAAAAATTCATTTTTCAGTCTTTAGAATTTGTGAGTAATGTAGGTAAGGGAGAAAAAAGATCTTAAAGGTCTAGTAAACAATAGTAACAATATTTATTGTGTATTTTGGTGTGTGCAATAAATGTATTTCTGGCTAGTTAGTTTTAAAAGGAAGTCAAAATCTCATTTTTAAAAAATGCAATTGAGCCCAGCCAGTGTTGGTCAGTGGTAGAGCATCAACCATGCACCAAGAGTTTGCCAGTTCCATTCCCAGTCAGGGCACATGCCAGGGTTGTGGGCCCAATTCCCAGTTGGGGGCATGCAGGAGGCAGCCAATTGATGATGTTTCTCTCTCTCTCTCTCTCTCTCTCTCTCTCTCTCTCTCTCTCTGACTTCCTTCCTTTCACTCTAAATTTAATAAAAACATATTTTTTAAAAAATACAATTGAGATGCACACAGAAAGATGCCAGCCCTTTATAGCCATCCATGACAAGGCAATGACATAATTTATCCACCACCACACCCCAACAGCCTGCGATTCAGTATTTTCTCACCAGAGCATGTCTGTATATTAATTTACCCATACTTCTTGCCAAGTCCCCTTAGTGAGAAAAGATATATTTCAGAGGGTTAGAGACATAGTATAAAACCTTGGTCTTAAAACCTAATGGCTCATGTGGGAATCAAATTCATGGACACTAGGAGTTGATAATAAATGACTTGTGGTATTCAGGTGTGTGTTTTTTAAACCTGATCTGAATGAATTTTAGAGTCAGAGTTTAAATGAAAATTTATGGAAGATTATTGGAAATTGTTATGATTATTTGACCTAAAATAATTACAAAGTGACCTTTAAATTTCATTGAATTAATGAGTCCATTTTCCTAAGAAACTAAATTTTTTCCTTATCAACCTTAGATGGTTATGTAATGACCTTCACATATTGCATATATGTTTCTCTGTTGGTTAATGTATTTATCACCATTGCTCCAAAATGTATAGGGAAAGACCATTAAAACTAGAAAGTAGGAAGGAAACTCTCTCTTTTCTGTCATCGAACAAAATTGTTAAAAACCCTCATGAACCCACCCCAATATTCTTTTTCATCTTCTTTAAACATCATCATTGGAGTTTTGTAAATATTACATTCTAAGAAGAACATATTTTTCATTAGACATGGAGGCTTTCTTTTTTAAGGTGGAAATTTACAGTTAATTAACAAAAAATCAATTAGTAGGTTTCTACAGTGTCAATAATGAAGCTAAAGGGCATTAACTCTTATCACAAAGTTGTCAATCAAGGGATTGTGTGATAATAGGACAAAAAGGGAAGTGTTCAACTAATGGTGCTTACCACCTGGATTTTCAGGGGGCTATAAAATGCCTCCTCTTCTAAGTGTGAAGCAGATAAAAGTGGCTCTCTCCTATTGATTACAGGCCTAAAGCAAAAGTGGTCAATTGACTTTCCTGGGCTAATGAAGTCACCCCTGTTTAGGGGTAAGGTCATAAATTCTTTGCTATCTGCAATGGTTAATTTTGTGTGTCAACTTGGCTAGTTTATGGTACCCAGTTGTTTGGCCAAACACCAGTGTAGATGTTGCTGTGAAGCTATTTTTTAGATGTGATGAACATTTAATCAGTAGACTTTGAGTAAAGCAGAGTACCTTCCCTAATATGGGTAAGCTTTATTCAATCAGTTGAAGACCTTAAGAGCAAGGACTTGGGTTTCCAGATATATAGTATATCCCCATATTGGTTTTTTCCCCAGACTAACACACTATCTTAGAGTGTTTCCAAAGTTTTAGTGAATCAAAAGCTAGTGCCCACCCTTTTAAAATTTTAAATAGTTCAAAAAGATTATTTTTTCTGATTTCATTTTATAAGTTTATAAATAGCACCACATTTTCTCTCACTTCCTGTTTAAAACTCACAAATGGCTTCCCGACCCCCAAAATCCTTAGCATGGCCTAAAAGGCCCCATATGATCTGCCCCAGATAGAAGGTTCCTCTAACAAGATTACTGGCATCAGACTTTTGTACAAATCACTTCCTACTGTCAGGTATGAACAATCAGTTAACAAAAGGTGCCCTTGTGAACACAGAATTAAAACAGCTGGGCACAGATATTCTTAACAGTTTCAATAGAGTATCTGAGTGGATTGTTCTATCCCTTGCTAGATATTTCTATCCAGGCACCTGGGGCCTGTCCTCAGAATCAGATTACCTTCTTCCCTGAGAACTACTGGCAACCAAATGAGAAGGCTTTACTCACTGGTGCTCATTTCTCCCAACTCCATTTCCATAACTCAATCTGTTTGGACAATACAACATCCCCATGGGTGTGTTGCAATACTACTGCACTGCTTTCCTAGGGTACACACCCTAATCACGTTGATGGAACTTGAGAAACACTCTGGTGCCATGAAAAATCAGAAGGGACATCTTCATCTCCTTAGTAGCACATTTAAAACACTATCACTTAGGTTACTATCTCTCTGGACACATTACATCTACTTTGGATCTATTTTTACTTCCCTTAGTTTGATCTGGCACAGTCCCTATAATCTGAGAACAATTTTGGATCTAGTGCTCCCTGTGCACTGATTAATTTGTCCTATTCCTGAGTAGTATGACAATGTGGTTTTTCCCTATCTCTGAGTCATTCATCACCCTCTTCTAAACCTGTCTAAACATCTCTATTTTCAACACATTTGTCAGAACTTAGGTTATCCCATTCCCATCCCTCACCAAATATAGTTCAATGTTTACCTTTTGAGAGATTTCCCATAATAGAAGTAAAAATCTGTAGAAATTTCCCAACAAGAGACTCGTCAAAAAATGAACATGTCTATCAGCATGGCTGTACCACCATAGATCATACCCATAACACACACACACACACACACACACTCACCACTACCACTGCCAGCACAACAACAACAAGGAAAGGGAAAACCTCACATAATCCTGATCAATTATAATTACAGGAGGAAACCCTGACCAAATTAAGCAAAATCTAGAGTATGTGGCTTTGAGTATTAAGTGTATCAGCAGAAAGAAGAAAGTCTGTATAGGACCTAGAAAAAGTGAAGCAAAAAGCAAGAAGTGGTCAGTACATCTCACGCATCATCCAAGGGGGAAGTGCTTTGAACCTTGAGCCTGGAAATTTCATTATATTCAGAGAGACTCATGAATACTGATATGTCCTCCAGCTTTGATTTCTTCTGTAATGTTGGACTTTCTCACTTACATCTAAATGAGTCTTTAATTTGAGAAATTGAAAATGTACTCTGAGACATCTTTTTTCATTAAACATAACACTCTCTGTTGACTCATATAATCAGAATAGGGTGTATTAAAATGAGTCATCATCAACTCAATTTGACCAGTTCAGAAGACAACTGAATTTCCTGTTTTGTTTTTTTTCGTGCGTGTGTGTGTATGTATGTGTGTGTGTTATTGAATTATTCTCATCATGTGAAATCAGAGTAAAGACAAAAGCCCAACCCAGCCAGCATGGCTCAGTGGTTTAGTGTCCACCTATGAACCAGGAGGTCAAAAATCAATTCCCCATCAGGGCACTTGCCCTGGTTGTGGGCTCAGTCCTCAATGTGGGGAGGGTGGGCGTGCAACAGGCAGCCAATCAATGATTTGCTCTCGTCATTGATGCTTCTATCTCCCTCTCCCTTCTTCTCTGAAATCAATAAAACTATATATATATATATATATATATATATATATATATAGCCTCTGGAGATAAACAGACATTCCTGAGAATGAAATCTGGCTCTTCTTTTATTTACTGTGTTCCTCAGGGTAAGTCACTTTACCTCTCAGAGTCTCAGTTACCTCACCTATAAAATGGAAAAATAATTTCTCCCAGAGTATTGACTCAAGGATCACATCATATACATTACCCTAGGCCAGTGGTCAGCAAACTGCAGCTCGCGAGCCACATGCAGCTCTTTGGCCCCTTGAGTGTGGCTCTTCCTAAGCCTTAGGAGTACCCTAATTAAGTTAATAACAATGTACCTACCTATATAGTTTAAGTTTAAAAAATTTGGCTCTCAAAAGAAATTTCAATCGTTGTACTGTTGATATTTGGCTCTGTTGACTAATGAGTTTGCCGACCACTGCCCTAGGCCATGCCCAGAAAACTATAGCTGGTATGGTACACTTTCCATTTTTTTAGGAGCAAGTTAACTGATTTGCAGAACACAGATGGATTGTTAAGAACATTCATTCACACACATAATACTAAACATGGTGTGTGTGCTGACTAGGAGGATATACATATTTTTAAATATTGTGATAATTGTTGCCTCGGAGATCAAATATGCACTGCTTTGACCTACAACTACAACCCCACCAGCTGCAGTCTGCTCAGTTTACCTGCTCAGCCTCTGCCCAGCTCCTTCCATCTTGCTATCCCCACCCCATCACTCTCCCAATCCTGGTCAAGATTTTGTCTCTTCTCCCCTTTATATAATAGCTGTTGCCTAATCTCCCCGTGTATGCAGTTCAGCTAGGAAGGTGATTAGGGCCCAAATCCCCTCTGTATCCAACAATAGTTAACTTGCACCCACATGACACAGAACTATCATGGTTATATTTACAGATTATTGGGGATTTTCTGTGACTTTCCAGCACCTTGCCTCACTGCAAGCCTTCCCACACACAAATATATCATCCACTACTGTTTTCAACACTGTTTTTCTCAGTTAATTTATATTTGACACTTTTATTATTCTACTAGTGGCCCGGTGTATGAAATCTATGCACTCGGGGGGGTCCCCTCAGTCTGGCCAGCACCCTCTCACAGGCTGGGAGCCCTCAGGGAATGTCCGACTGCCAGCTTAGGCCTGCGGGGAGCCGGCCTAAGCCGGCAGTGGGACATCCTTAGCACTGCTGCAGAGGCGGGAGAGGCTTCTACCACCGCCGCTGCGCTTGACAGCCATGAGCCCAGCTTCTGGCTGAGCAGCGCTCCCCCTGTGAGAGACCACTGACCACTGGGGGCAGCTTCTTCATTGACCATCTGCCCCCTGGCGGTCAGTGCGTGTCATAGCGACCAGTCATTCCGCCATTGGGCCGAAACCTGCTCTCCAACATCCCTTGAGGGGTCCCCAGATTGGGAGAGGGTGCAGACCAGGCCAAGGGACCCCACAAGTGCACAATCGAGGCCAGGGAGGGATGTGGGAGGTTGGCCAGCTGGGGAGGGACCAAAGGAGGGCACCAAGGGAGGGTCGGGCCCGTCTCGCTCAGTCCCAATTGGCCGGACCCCAGCCACAAGCTAACCTACCAGTCAGAGCATCTACCCGCTGGTGGTCAGTGCACATCATAGTGACTGGTCAACCAGTCAACTGTCTGCCCCCTGGTGGTCAGTGCACATCATAGCGAGCGGTTGAGTGGCCTTAGCATATCATTAGCATATTACACTTTGATCAGTTGAACAGATGACCGGACAACTGGACACTTAGCATATCTTGCCTTCCAAATGGCCCTTCAGCTTATGTTTCTATGCTGTTAATGACAGGACTATAATTTCCTCTTGAAGATGCATCTTTTCTGGTATTTTGATAATTCTGAAAATTTTCTTTCTCTCATTAAGCCGAATTCTGCTTTTGGATAACAATAATCTGAATTTTTCCTTCCCCATAATGATTCTCAAAAAAAAAAAAGAAAGAAAGAAATATCTAATTCCTTTTCTATGAAGTAAACTCTTCCAATAAGATCCTATATAAATCAAGCTATGCCACAAAGATCTGATGCTAAGTGAAAGATGACAGTCTCAAAAGATTACATATAGTTTGACCCCATTTATATGACATTTGGGAAAATGTAAAACTATAGGGATAGAAAACACATTAGTGTAGCCAGGAACTAGTTGCTGAGGTGGAGACAGGAGGAATCCATATTTGACTACAAAGAGGCAGAATAAGGAAATTATTTGGGGTATTGAAATTATTCTGTATACTACTGTGTTGGTGTGTTTGTAGTTACAATAATCTATACATGCATTAAAAGTCTAGACTATATACCAAAAACGATGACTATTACTACATGTAAATTTTTAAAAGAGTTAATATTAATCTCTTACTATGTGCCAGATACTTACAATTTTTTAATTTTAATCTTCATGATCACCCCACAAGTTAGGTAATATTATTATATTCCCCACTTTGAAATAAAGAAATTGAGACACAGAGAGGTTTATAACTTGCCCGAGGTCATAAAACTTCATAGAGGCAGAGCTTGGGTTTTAACCCAAGCAATCTGACTCCGGAACTGAATATCGTCACCACTGTCCTATGCTGTCTCTGAAAAGAATGAGGCGCTTCATTCATTCTCTCTCAATGAAACTATATGACCAATATAAGGAGTAGAACATCAGCTAGAACTACATCAGCACAATTAGTTTGCAAATGGAGCAGAGCCTAATGCCACCAAAATAAGCATGTCTCTGGGCCAAAGAAGTCTTCATTGCTTTTTTAATAACTAATATTGAATCTTTTCTAGTTCCAATTTCCTTTTTAGTAAAATGTCTTCTTGTTAACATACTAAATAAATTTCAAAATCAACTTTCTAAGGCCTATGAACTCTGATAAAAGAATATTTTCTTAACTGTCCCTTAAGAAATTCTGATTCTGATGTAAGTAAAATAGAATATGTCAACTGGAAGCTCAAGTAAATTGTTTAAAATTTCAAAAATCTTATTCCATTCCTTCTCCCTCCCCAGTCCCCCACAACTAAATCCTTCCGGACATTTTTTTGAACTAAAACCTCTTAGTAATGAGACAAACGGATAAATACACCCACATCCGGGGCCTTGTGGTCATTCTTACACATTCATTTAGAGCTTTCAGCCGACAGTCTACATCCCCACAAACTCCATTCAGCACTTTGCAAAAATAAAGCTATCCACTGTAAAAGTAGTGCATGGCATACCTGATAATTCAGCAGCTGCTGAAAAGAGAGAATAAAGGGAAAGAATTATGATGGTTTTTAAAACTAAAAATACCAAAAGTATGTCTAAATTTGGTAAGCACTCTCTTGAGATGGTAATGGTTGCATAATTTTGATGTGAAGAGCTGGTAGAAGAGAATTTACTTTTGGGTTTTTAATGTTCAATACATGTTCATGACAGATTTAATCACTTCAGCACTGTGTCGAGACAAATTACAGACATAGTCATGTACACATGTAAGAATGATCCAAGTTCTATGTGACATGTCTGCCTTGTACCCACCTTCCCTAAAATAGTCAAGAGTTTAATGGAGCTATTCTAAGTCCATTATCATCATCCTCCAAACATCTTTAATCTGAATGCCCTAATAATTCAGAAAATTTTTTAAAAGAGAAATTTGTAGAAAAATATAGTTGGTCTTTGAAGTCAAACAGCCCCAGCCCCCTTCATCACTCTATCATTTATTATCAATGCCACACATGACACATTCCTGTGTATTCTCTGATCTTCTTTCTTCTATAAAAGTGCTTTAACCGTATTTCTCTTTCAGGTTACCATTAGAATCAAATGAAATGATGCTGACCTTACAGAGGTCTTAACCACATACTAGGATGTCGGTAAGTTATAATTACAATCAAAGGAAGAAATCCTACAGATGGAACAGTGTTCATCTATGGCTATTTGCAGCTTTATTTCACAATATTTCCTTAGGCAAATTTCTTTACTCCCTGCCCTCAATATTAGGTTTGATCTTGTTATAAACTCATGGGCTTTTCAGTATTAATTATTAGTTATCAGCATACCTCCCATGAATACAGTGATTTTGGGCTTATAAAATTAAGCTTGCTAGAAAAATATTTAAGAGACATTAAATGACTATAACCTGATGCAGCTTACCGGCTAATTTCACAATCCTAATTCACAGGCCCAAGCACACAGGCCCACACACCCAGGAAGTGCGGGTGGGGCAGGGTGGAGGTGGGGCCTGGTGGAAGTCAGTGGCTTATCTATTATATGCACTCACTCCGGAGCTGTAAACAAGGCCATGTGAGGACTCAGCTAGAATGCTTCCTCTGAGTCAGTATTAAGCAAACTTCCGAACTGTTAGGGAAGGAAATAAAAACACTGTACCCCCAAAGCCTCAGGACATAGAGTACGGACCGTGGGAGTTGTGTTTAATATTGTCAGAGACTGGTGCAATCATTAAAGTAAGTTTTGTAAAAAAAAAAATGCTGCTTAATAATAATAGCTGGCATGAATTAGAATAGGTAGTGATCTCCATATAGAGTGCCCCATCACAAATTTACATGACTGATTATGTGGCATGGCAGGGATTCTTAACACATCTTTGGTGCTTTACTTTATGAGAATGCTAGCAAAACTTTCGATTTGGTGATAGGAGCCTTAGTGTCATGGTCTCTGACATGATTTTAGTTCAAAAATCAGAGGCAAATATCTCATCAACGGTGAAAAAAATAAAACACCAAGAAATCACAGATTTTCATAGACAGCATAATATGATGCCCTGGAAAGGGCAGACTGTAAATCCGAAGTGCTCCAATTTCACACTTCATAGTTTTGTGATCTTGGGCAAGTTATATCGCCTGAGACTCCATTTTCTCACTTAGAAGATCATGATATTCACGAGGTTCTTATTAAGATCAATTTAGATATTAGATGGGAGTAAGCACCTTGACAAATATGAAGAGCTATAGAAATAATGAGACATTACAACTGACTGCTCTTGTCTGTAAATGTCCTCAGGTCAACTAAAACAGACTTAGAAAATCTGTAGTTATAGCTCAATACAGAGACTGCAGCTCTTACATATAATTTTATTTCTGAAGTTATAAGACTTAATATAGAAATCACAAGTTGTAAATTAAGAGGACATAGTCAAAACAATTTAATCCTTCCCAATGTCCACAAAATAGGATGTTTTATTAAGTGTTGTCTGGGTGCTCAGACAGTAAAGCACATGACCATTTCCGGCAACCCAAAACTTGACCTCACACTTGGACTTCTGAAGGTAAACTTCCTGGGAGGAAATTAAATACAGAGGACCTCTTCCAGCTTTGGATACTAGTTTTTTTTAAAAAAAAAACACAGTAGGAAACAGTTAAATTAATTTTTAAACTCTTTCCCTAAAATTATTAAAGCCAACAGAAAAGGCAGTGTTGGGGTTTTTTATTTGGAATAGGAAGTGAAATCAAAGATGTCCAAAATATCCTTTACTACTTGCCTATGTCTTTATAAAATATGTTCTAAAGTAAGATAACAGTTCCTCCTTCCCTCCCTGTAATATTTTTACTTAAACCCTAATCTCCAGACCTTATAAATGAAAACATTCAACCAAAAGGGGGAGAAAAAGGACTATAACAGCCATAAGTTACATGTGTGACATATATAAATAAAGTAAAGTAAGAATGTGCTCCCCCTGCCTTTATTACTCATGCTACCCAAGATCATTCAAGCTTTCTTTCCTCTCTAAGGTGTGGTGTGCCTGCTGGATTCAGTGGACACTTTGAAAGTTCAAATAGAGTCCATCTTTCAGGCAGATGAGATGCTCTTCTATTTTTAAAGTCCTCTAGAAAAGGAAATTCCACTAGCTTCCCCAGCTACACATTCCAATGTCTACCAAATCTCACTGTCTGAAAATTTTTCCTTTTCTCTTATCTAAATCCCTCATGCTGTAACTTAAGCCTGTTGCCTCTGGTCCCTAATGGAGATGGTCATCATCCTTCACAGATCAACCTCCTCACACAGGCCAGAAACCACTTGATTTCTAACCCCCTTTATCACAGCTCTTTAATTGTGGTTGTTACTCGCCTATCATTTTCTCCCAAGTTTTCTTCCTTCATTTCACATATCCTTTGAATATATTTTTAAAAGTAAAGAAAATTATAATTATCCAGTAACTTTACTACACTAGAACAATCTATTTTCAGTTTTCTTTGTTCTCACCTCTCTTCCATACATACACATACATCGTTGTAACCATAATGTGTAATTTTATTGAATTTTTCCAAGTTTTTTTTAATTCCTTCACAGTTTCACAATCCAGAACATGCCTAGGTTGAGCTAGTTAACTCTTATAACTTGGACAAGGCTGGCATAAAGTTCTAAATTTGAAGAATTTCCTCTTTTATTCAGTAGTCTTAAAAATGATTGATTACTAAGTATTGAAGCAATGCTAGGTTCTAATTAATTAGAATAAAAAAGATCCTGTATACGTAGATGATTCCTGCATCTGCCTATTCAGTGCAAACTTATAGGGCTGATTGAGAGAGCTGGACCTCGGGGTAGGCAGACGCTGCAGAAGCCAGGAGTGAGGAGTCGCCTGGCAGGTGATCGGAGCAGCAGGAGCTCTGGATAAATTGCCACAGCTTCCTCCATCCACTAGGAGGCCAGACCCCAAGGACAGAATGCTCAGTGCTATCCAGAGTTTAACTGGGCCCCTGAGGGAGGATGTTTGATGAAAGGCTGAGTTCAGTGGCAGCTGCTACCCAAATCTTTTCTGAATTATAAGGAAAGAGATTGTTTACCAGAATGAAATGGCAAATTTGTGCAACTGGGGGAAAAAACATGGTTAATAGAGTAAGGAGACTCTAGGATAAGACTTGTTTGAGGATTCACTTATCAAGTGGTGAAACAACCCACTAGCATCAAGAGAGCAAAAACCTGAAAGGAAAGACTAGTTCAGTAACAGAGTATCCTTAAACAAGTCA
The DNA here is from genome assembly GCF_000147115.1 of Myotis lucifugus. Lineage (NCBI taxonomy): Eukaryota > Metazoa > Chordata > Mammalia > Chiroptera > Vespertilionidae > Myotis > Myotis lucifugus. The sequence goes on along the minus strand of NW_005871269.1, from coordinate 2,001,631 downwards.
GTCTTTAGGTCTGACCTTCAGTTACTTCACCTGCTTAATAGATGTTGTTTGTGTGTATTACATGATTTAGGTTCCAGAAAATAGGAAATATTTTTAAAATACATTTTATTTTCAAAAACTGAACATATGATCCCTTCTTTAATGAAAAGTACCTATGCTCATTCTCACTTAGATTTAAAAACAGAATACATAGACTATGCCTCAAAAAGTTTCGTTTTAAAAATAGAACCCCATGAAAATAAAAAGAAAATAATAAAATAAAAATAAAATAGAACCCTGTTTTTAAAATATTAAAGGAGCTTGCAGCTCAATAGATTCTGACTGAAGAGCCCAAATGCCCAATTATTCCTCCATTCATTCAACAAAGATGTTGAGCGTTACCTGTAGCAGGCAGTGTGCTAGGTACTGGCAATAATGTACTTTGGAGAACAAAATTCAAGGTCCCAGAAAGAAAGCAATGGCTGAAAACATGCTCAAAGTCACTAATCATCTAAGAAATGCAAATCAAAACAACAATGAGGTACCATCTCACACCTGTCAGACTGGCTATCATCAACAAATCAACAAACGACAAGTGCTAGAGAGGATGCGGAGAAAAAGGAACCCTCCTGCACTGCTGGTGGGAATGCAGACTGGTGCAGCCACTATGGAAGACAGTATGGAGTTTCCTCAAAAAACTAAAAATGGAACTCCCATTTGACCCCGTGATCCCACTTCTAGGAATATATCCCAAGAAAACAGAAACACCAATCAGAAAGGATATATGCACCCCTGTGTTCATAGCAGCACAATTCACCATAGCTAAGATCTGGAAGCAGCCTAAGTGCCCATCAGTAGATGAATGGATTAGAAAACTGTGGTACATCTACACAATGGAATACTATGCTGCTGTAAAAAAGAAGGAATCCTTACCATTTGCAACAACATGGATGGAACTGGAGAGCATTATGCTAAGTGACATAAGCCAGTCAATGAAGGAAAAATACCACATGATCTCACTCATTTATGGATAATAAAGACCATTATAAACTTATGAACAAAAATAGATATAGAGGCAGAGCAGCCTCGAACAGACTGTCAAACTACATCGGGAAGGCCGGGGAGGGATGGGGGTGGGGGGGGGCAGGTAAGAGATCAACCAAAGGACTTGTATGCATGTATATAAGCATAACCAATGGAAATAAGACACTGGGGGGTAGGGGAGGCCAGGGGATTGTATTGGGCGGGAAAAAAGGAGACATATGTAATATTCTTTGTAATACTGTAAGCAATAAAACAATTTAAAAACAAAAGAAAGCGATGGCCTACTTGAAACAGATAATTTAAAAGAGTTTAATAAAGAGTCTGTAAAGGATGTGGATGGCAGTAGGAAAAACTGAAGCATCTGGGGCTAGCCAGCAAATGCCTAGGAAGAGCAAGAAGAGAAGCCAAATAGCTGAAGTTTATTACCCATGGGCCTAAACCAGCGGTCTCAACCTGTGGGTCTCGACCCCTTTGGCGGTCGAACGACCCTTTCACAGGGGTCGCCTAAAACCATCCTGCATATCAGATATTTACATTAAGATTCATAACTAACAACATTACAGTTATGAAGTAGCAACGAAAATAATTTTATGGTTGGGTCACAATATGAGGAACTGTATTTAAAGGGCCAGAAGGTTGAGAACCACTGGAAACCATCAGGGAGAGGAAGTAGTTATGGAAACCAAAAGTGTAGGAGATGACTCCCTGAAACAGGAGCTTTGGCCTTCGGTAGAAAAACACAGCTACCTCCAAACCTTTCCTTCCGCCCTATGATCTCTGGTCTCGCTTAAACCCAACTAGAAGCCGGAGGGCAGGGGAGCCCTGCTGACACAACTCTAAGAAGTCAGCCTCTCAGGACACAGAGAGGGATGCAGACACACAGACATCACATCCCTGCTCTGTGAAAAGCATCTGATTGTGGTGCAGAGAGATAGTAAACAAGAAAAGGAGACATTGCAGATGATCACCAGTGGTCTTAACAGTTTAAGACAAGGATATGATTGAGGAGGTGAAGGTAACTGTGAGATGATATTTTTGCTAAGAACTTAAAAATAAGAAGGAGCCAACTATAAAGATTCGGAGGGGAGCATTCTAGGCTGGGGGAAGAGCCAATGTAAAGGTCCTGAGGTAGAAGGGCTGGCTCTTAAAGTATTTAAGAACTGGGGGAAAGGCCAAATATTTCCAAAGCATGTTAAGGAAGAGGAAAATTTTAAAAAAATATATGAGGTCAGAGTAAGTAGGCAGTGCCCATATTTTGTGGTAAAAGGCAAGGAAATCATAGCAAGGAGTTTGGGCTCTTCTTTAGTGCAGTGGCAAACCACTGAATGATCCGTGCAGAGAACTAACGTCATTTTGTGTACATGTTCCAAAGTTCACGTAGGCTGCTGTGTAAAGACTCAAGTTCAAGGGCACAAAATAGAAGCAGTGAGGCCAGTTACCTGGGTACAATAGCCCCCACTTATTTGCAGGGACTATGTCCCAGGACCCCATGGATGCCTGAAACCACAGATAGTACTGAACTCCAGATATATTGTTTTTTTCCTGTACACACATAACTATTATAAACTTTAATTTATAAATTAGGCACAGTAAGAGATTAGGAATAATAACTAATAATAAAATAGAACAATTATAATAATGTCCTATATAATAAAGGGTAATATGCAAATCAACCAAACGGTGGAAGGACTTGTCACTGTGATGCACACTGACCACCAGGGGGCAGACACTCAATGCAGGAGCTGCCCCCTGGTGGTCAGTGCGCTCCCATAAGCTGGGCTCACAGCTGGGGAGCGCAACTGTGGTGGTGAAGACCTCTCCTGCCTCTGCAACAGCGCTAAGGATGTCTGAATGTGGCTTAGCAGCATTCGGACACCCCCCCTCCCCCACCAGGGCTCCTGGACTGCTAAAGGGCGCAGGCCGGGCTGAGGGCCCCCTCACCCCACCCCGAGTTCATGAATGTTGTGCACTGGGCCTCTAGTACAGTGGGGCCTTGACTTACGAGTGTCCCGACTAACGAGTTTTTCGAGATACGAGCAGTCTCTCAGCCGATTTTTTGCTTTGAGTTGCGAGCTAAAATTCGGGTTACGAGCCAGCTTCAGATGCCCCACCACTAGTTGGCGCAGCGAACGTCACAGTGAACGCCACAACATCAGCCCAGCATCACGTGTCTCACTCGTTCACTTTTTGATTTGACATACGAGTAATTTGAGTTATGAGCTCCATCACGGAATGAATTAAACTCGTAATTCAAGGCCCCACTGTATTACAATAAAAGTTATGTGAATGTGGTCTCTGTCTCCCAGAATATTTTATTGCACTGCACTCACCTTTTCACTTAAAGAAGTACTCTGCGGCTTCGCGGTGGCATACCTGAGTTGACAGCATAGCAATTCTTGCACTTTGGGCCATTAGTAAGTAAAAGGAGGGTTACTTAAACACAAGCACTGTGATACCACAACAGCCCACAGGGTAACCCCAAAGGCTACTAAAGGGGTGGGAATATTTACTGCGTAAGCACGTTCGCAGGACGTAGGATGATGCGCGTCTGGGCGGGACATAGCGAGACTTCGCGAGATTTCTTCAGGCTACGTAGGGCAGCGTGCAATTTAAAACCTAGGAATTGTTTCTTCCTGGAGTTTTCCATTTACTTTTTTTGGACCATGGCTGACCGCAGGTAAGTGAGTCTGCCCAAAGCAAAACTGTGGATAAAGGAGGAACTACTGTCTTTCAGAAGTCCGTAGAGAGTTGATGGCTTTTTGGACTAAGATAGTAACGAGGGAATTAGAGATGATAAGGTACTTTCAGAAGGATTAGAGGTAGAGGACAAAAGAGAGAGAGAAAAAAATCTCTCCCATATTTTATCCACTCATACATACTGCGCTTCCTGCAGGTTATATATATTAAAAAATTGCACCCAGCTGGCAAGGCTCGGGGGTTGAGCATCGACGTATGAACCAGGAGGTCTTGTTTGGATTCCAGGTCTGGGCATATGCCGGGGTTGTGAGTTTGATCCCCAGTGTGGGGCATGCAGGAGGCAGTTGATTGATAATTCTCTCTCATCATTGATGTTTCTCTCTCTCCCTCTCCCTTCCTCTCTGAAATCAAGAAAAAAATATATTTTTAAAATTGCATTTTCCTAAACAGACATTATTTACCCATACTTCTCTGCCTTTCCATTTGTAGTTTTGTCTTTCAGGAATCTTCCCCTTTCTGGTCCATGTATCTAATCCAGACAATTCATTGTTCGTGACTCAGTTCTAGGAATACCTGACTCCAGAAGCTGCTCCAAAACCCTGGTCTGAGTTGGCCTTCTCTCCTCAGAGCTTCCCGCAGCAACTTCTGCCTGCAGCACTTGTTCCCTTCCTGTTCACCTGGCTTATATCAGGGGAGCAGCAAGGAAAAACAACATAAAATAGGCTAGGAATTAGAAGATAGAGACTTATTTGAATTTAAGGACTTTTTTTTTTTACCTGGAGTCTCCCAAAAATAGTGCCCAAGGCAAGAATTTATAAATGGAGGCAGGAGTGAGGGGCTGGGAAGAATGAGGGAAAGTGGAAAAGCAAATACACAGATGTGTTATTAAAATCACTGTTGTAGGCAACTGGCACTCAGTCCTGCCTAGAGTCTTCTAAAGAAAATGCAGAATGCCTTTTGGAATTGTTTACCTGAGGATGGATGATTTTTATCTATAGCTCATATCGCACACTAATTATGATTAACTTGGAGGCATAAAAAATCCCTATATACTTCCAGACTGAGCATGCCCGCTTGAACAAAGGGCTTCCCAAAGGCAGCTGTGGCATAGGAAAAACCCAAGGACAAGGTGCAAAACATCCAGTGCTTGAGAAAAGATGTCAGCATGAGGTAAGCCAGACTATTCACTGCGTGTGCACTAAAATCAGAAACCAGGCTAAGAGGATGTGAGTCAGGAATCCAAAAGCAATTCATACAGTCTGTTTTTTGTGTCACTCAGATATACATGTGTTCTAAAATAAGTCCCATCCGCCTCTCTAAGTCTTCAAGGTGGTGGTCAGCCACAGGCTCTACACATGACCTAATGGATACATATTAAACAATAGGCTACAGTCTTCATTGCTGCACCTGGTCCTGAAGTTATAAGTGATATTTATCATCTCCTTCCTCCACCATCCATATTAAATTTCCCTCTCGCTCATCCAGCACTCATACTTGCCTAGGTTTCTAGCCTGGTGGGATGAAGCAGGCCTTAATCTCTGAGCAGGCTGAACCCTTGATGACCATGCTTTTGTCAGGTCATGGTTGCTAAAATTGCCATTGACCATTATCAATGAGCAGTGAATGCTAAGAAATACCGATGATTAACCCATACCTTGCCAATTCCTTAGCAATCTCAAATTGCCCAAAGCTTCCGTTCCCAATGTCTCCTCGTCTAAATCATGCCCAGTGTGAACCTAGTACTATATTGGTTAGGTTGGGTTCTACCAAAAAGCAAAGCCTCAGTCAAGGAGATAATCCCAGAGTGCAGGTTGGAAACCAGAGAGAATTGGGGAAGGGGAAAAAGTTGGTTTAAAGGTACATTTTTTAAATATCATAGCCTTGGGAAACTGGGGCTTAATCCTGGTGTTTAAAGAAGATACAGAATGTATCTCAGAGCTGTCTGCCAGAACAACTAGGGGAAGCATTTATTCATAGGTTTCCATCCCTCATCGATGGAGAATTGCTTTGATGGAGAGTCAACTTTCATTAATTTAGGGGCTCCGTATATGAGCTTAACAAGTGGGATTCCGTTCCTAGTTGTAGTACTGGAGAAGTCCTGAACCTGAAAGTCAAAAAGCATGGTGTACATTTGAGATGAGATTCTGTTGTTGTAACATGAGTCAAAGGCAGAATGCCCATTGCATCCAGGCTGGAATCAGAGGTGAGACTGAGAAAATGTGAGTTAGGGTCCCAGAGGCTCAGAAACAGCCTTCTCAAAGAATTTGGATTTAATTTAATAAAACATAAGCAAGTATCAGGCATCTTTTTTCCTTTGTATTGAATTTATTGGGGTGACACTGGTTAACACAATTATTCAGATTTCAGATGCACAATACTACAACACGTCATCTGTACACTGTATTGTGTTCACCACCCCATCACCATTTAAACCCTTTATACCCTCCTCCACCTCTCCCAACCCCTGCCCTCCTTCCCCCAGCAATCACCACACTGTTTTTGTGTCCATGAGTGTTTTTCTCTTTTTTCTTTTTTGCTCAGGCAAGTATCAGACTTTTAAGCAGAAGAGTGCCATAATTAGGTTTATATTATAAGAAGATTATACTTGAGATACTGAGGAGGATGACGTAGGCCAGTGATGGTGAACCTTTTGAGCTCGGCATGTCAGCATTTTGAAAAACCCTAACTTAACTCTGGTGCTGTGTCACATAAAGAAATTTTTTGATATTTGCAACCATAGTAAAAGAAAAATTTATATTTTTGATATTTATTTTATATGTTTAAATGCCATTTAACAAAGAAAAATCAACCAAAAAAATGAGTTTGCGTGTCACCTCTGACACGTGTGTCATAGGTTCGCCATCACTGACCTAGGCAGAGAATGGAATGGTGAAGTACAGGGGCCCATTTTGGATACTAGGGCTCTGTCACTGGAGATGAAGGAAGGAAGGAATTAATGAGCTATTTATTGATTGAATTTTTTTGAGAGAGAGACATGAATTTTGTTGTTCAATTTATTTATGCATTAATTGGTTGATTCTTGTATGTGCCCTGACCTAGGATCAAACCTATAACCTTGGCATATTAGACTGATACTCTAACCTACTGAGCTGCTCAGCTAGGATAAATTAATGATCTATTTAATCAGTGGAGGAAAGTTGTGAAAAGTTTCATGTTGGGAATTTGCTAAAAGATCCTATATGATAAAAGGGTAATATGCAAATAGACTGAATGGCAGAACAACCGAACAACCAAAGCGTAATATGCTAATGATATGCTAAGGATGCTCAACTGCTCGCTATGACGTGCACTGACCACCAGGGGGCAGACAGTCAACTGGTTAACCAGTCGCTATGACGTGCACTGACCACCAGGGGGCAGATGCTCCGACAGTAGGTTAGCTTGCTGCTGGAGTCCGAACCGATCAGGACTGAGCAAGATGGGCCAGACATGCCCTGGAGCCCTCCTGTGGTCCCTCCCCGGCCCAATTGTGCACCTGTGGGGTCCCTCAGCCTGGCCTGCACCCTCTCGTAATCTAGGACCCCTCAGGGGATGTCGGGGAGCTTGTTTCAGCCTGATCCCACAGGCCACTCCCCTTGGGAGGGTGCCAGACACAGGGCTCATGGCTGGCAAGCGCTGCTGTGGCAGCACGAGCCTCTCCTGATTGGGACTGATTGGGTGTGAGCCTGGCAGGCACAGTGGGGCTGGGATGAGCAGGAGTGGCAGGTAGGAGCTGCAGGCGGTGTTTTACTGTGGGTTTCAGCCGGATCCCTACAGGCCACCCAGAGGGACCCTACTCATGCAGCAGCACAGGCCTGGTCCTCTGCAGAGGCTGGACAGGGTGCAACCTGCTGTGCCTCAACCTCCACAGCCCCTCCCTCAGCCAGCCTGGCCCCAGCTCACCCACCACCCACCAGTGGGCGGAGGGTGGGGCCAGCACTAAGAAGTGAGGGCCGAGGGCCTGCAGCTGTGATGTCTGGCAGTGGCAGCAGCAGCAGGGTAATAGGGGCAGCGCCTTCCCCTGATCAACTCAGTAGCCTCCTGCAGAGGAGGACATCCCCTGAGGGCTCCTAGACTGTGAAAGGGGGCAGGCTGGGTTGAGGGACCCCCTCTCCCACCGTGCACAAATTTCGTGTACCGGGCCTCTAGTATGCATAGAAAGAAACAAATCAACTCATGTGTTAACTGTGGTTATATCTAAGGAGATGGATAGGGGAGAAATTAATGTAATTTTTACTTTCACTTTCCAAGTTATTATCTTTGCGGCATTTTAATCTTTCAAAATAAGATGATAGTCAATATTAAGTTTTAAAATCGGGCTGGAGGAAGGAAGACATCAAAAATAAAAAAATGGAACTTCTCCTCCTTTATACAAATGTATGCAGAAGAAAATCTTGTCTCTTATGCCTCCCAAATTTTTATGTTATACAGTTGAAAAAGAGGTTGGGGGAGGGGGGGGGAAATAACATAAAAGTAAGTAAAACATAATGTATGCAAATAATTTCTGCAGAAACAGACCAAATGTCATCAAAATGTTGAAAGCACCAAAATCTATCGCTTCATATAATAGTGATATATGATGTAAAATAAGTTTATAAAACCCTTTAGTCTCCGGGCTTATCAGTCCTGATGTGGCTTTGTGCTATCTTCTGCATCTCTTTAGCTATTAAACAGTTATTAAGTTATATGCTAACCTTTTTTTTCCCCTTTGTGGAATTTGTATTCCTCCAAATTCCTAGCATAACCCTTTTTTTCTTCCTTTATCCTCATTGATATTTAATGAACATCTTCTATGTACCATTGTGCTAGGACTATTGATACTACAATTAATAACATAACACTTGCCCTTCTGATAATTAGCATCTAGATTTGTGTCTGACTTTAGCACTTATTTAACAATGTAACTTCAAATAATTTATTTAATTTTTCTGGGCTTCAATTTTTTCATTGTTAAAGAGAGGGGGGTGTATTATATACGGACTAGAGGCCTGGTGCACAAAATTCATGCACAGAGGAGGGGTTCCCTCAGCCCATCCTGCACCCACTCCAATTGGGGACCTCTCGGGGGATGTCCAACCGTCGGGCCTAAACCGGCAGTCGGACACCCCTCTCACAATCTGGGACTGCTGGCTCCTAACCACTCACCTGCCTGCCTGCCTGATTGCCCCTAACTGCCTCTGCCTGCCTGCCTGGTCGCCCCTAACTTCTGCCTGCCTGCCTGGTTGCCCCCAACTGCCTTCCCCTGCTAGCCTGATCTCACCCCCAATGACCCTTCCCTGCCGGCCTGATCACCCCTAACTGCCCTCCCCTGCCAGCCTGATCTCACTCCCAACTGCCCTCCCCTGCAGGCCTGATCTTGCCCCCAACTGCCCTCCTCTGCTGGCCAATTTGGTTCTGATTGGTCAGTTTCTATGCCAGTCAGCATCTCTGGGCCTATCAACGGGGCCTGATCAGAAAGGCAGAGCTGATCAGCAGCCCGGGTGGAGTCCTGGAGAGAAATGGAGGTGTGGCTGTTGGCCAGGCTGGGAGAGAAAGAGAGGCAAGTTCTGATCAACGGCTGCCACAGAGGCCATGGATCAGACCCTGCCTCTCTCTCTCTGCAGGCCTCTCTCTGGGCCTGATCCGCAGCCCCCTAGGCATTCAGTGCTGGGTTGAGGCACCTGCAGCGGCCCCAGTCAGTGCTGAGTTGCCACAGCAACCCAGCACTAACTTCTGGTCTGGTCGAACCTTCGGTCATTTCGATCCTGGCTCTTTATTATATAGATTGTGTTGAGATAGATATTATTAATTTGTTCATTCAGGCATTAATTCAATAACACTTACTAAATTATGTGTATGCAATTAAACTGGTATATTTTGCTTATTGGTTTGTTGGTTTTGTTTAAAAAGCTTTTCCAGCCACTGTTTTCTGTAAATTTAAGCACCAAAATGTCATTTTCTAGTTCAGCTACAGTTACCATTTTAATGTCTAAATTCAACTAGTAAGTTGTGCATCTTATGAAAAGAATAACATTTTACTTATAAATAATCAAATAGACACTCAGCCAACAAAACTAGTAAGTAAATTGAAACAAGAAGAAAACATAAGGAAAAGCAGAAAATTTGGGAGTATGATTTTGAAATGTGCTATCTCAAAATTACATGTGCTCACTTTCTTTTATTGCCATTTTTAATGTAAGGACTACCACAAGAAAAACAGTTACTTCACTGATTGATAATCAAACCTGTGGAGCATTTCATAAGAATGACTTAACAGGAGATGCCTTTGATATTTATGTTTTGCTATTTGCATTACTGATTTTTGAGACTAAATCCTATACATATCTTACATTACAATACATAATATAAGCAATACCTGTGGTGGAAATTTGATGGTACCAAGTTGCACTTATTTTGCTGGAAACAGAAAATTTAAGGGAAGAGAAATATTTTATTATAAAGCCCACAACTTCCATCCCACCTTATCTCTATATATATTTTGGTGGAATTCATTTATACATAAACATTTTTATACTTGCTATCTGCAATCAAATATCAGTTTTTCTGCTTGTTCAAGGCTTTATTATAAATATATGCACATATTTATTTTATGACCTCAAGGTATTTGAGAATTTCTCACATATACCAGCTGTTCCCTTTATAATCATGTCAGCATAATGACAGACAACCAGGAACAGAAAGTAAACCTGGATAGAAAATGCAATAAAAAAAGAGTTAAAAATCAGTGGACAGACCACATAGCTTTGAAATGAGTGGAGTCCCTAAGACTTCAAGTAAAAGGTACTGTACATTCGTAGTCTACTCTAGTTGATAAAGTTTTCCACAAGGATAAGGTCAGCAATTCTGATACTGCCACACATGTACAAGATGGGGCAAAGTAGGTTTATAGTTGTGAATACATGTAACACAGAGTTTATTCTTGTACTATTATTTATTAATTATTGTATTATTTTCTGTACGAACAACTCTAACCCTACCTTTGCCCCATCCTGTATACGGAATTGGCAGATGGTGGGAACAAGGTTTCTCACTGTTGGAGTGAGAGAATACAGATAAGCAAGGAGATCCAAAGTGGTACAAGGGGTAATGAATTAGAGTCGGAAACATCAGTATCATGTTTAGGTTGCTTTTGAAATGGACAGTTACATACAAAGATTATATAAAGACTAGAGGCCTGGTGCATGAAATTCGTGCGGGGGGGGGGGGGGGCGGTGTCCCTCAAACCGGCCTGCACTTCTCCAATCTGGGACCCCTAACCTGGCAGTCAGACATCCCTCTCACAATCCGGGACCACTGGCTCCTAACTGCTCACCTGCCTGCCTGCCTGATTGCCACTAACCACTTCTGCCTGCCAACCTGATCGCCCCCAACTGCCCTCCCCTGCCAGCCATCTTGTGGTGACCATCTTGTGATGATGTGAGAGTGGCCATCTTGTGGTGGCCATCTTGTGATAACATCGCAGCAGCCATCTTGTGATGATGTCACACAACGCCACCTAGGCTTTTATTATATAGGATGGCTTAGCAGACCCATATAATACCTTGATCTGTCAGCTGAGTGGCCCTAGAAGTAACCACGCCTACTGGCAATAAGCATGCCTAGTGCCCAGACCTTGGTTTCTATTAAAAAGAAGCTAATTAAAGGAACCAGGGATCCTTAGAGAAATAGCTGATTATAGGACTGAGAAGGAGATATTCAAGATAAGCCTTTTATATCTTGCAATGCCAGAAATTTAAAAAGTTCTTTTAAAAAAACACCCATTTTGATACGGGTATGTCAGATATAAGAGCTAAACTACAAGAGCTCCCAATGGCCCAATCTGGAATAATTTGAGCAGCAAAATAAAATAGAAGTATTAGATTATAACATAAAGTGCAAAATAAATACCCATGAGTCCATACTGATACAACTATAAATAAATGATGGGCTATATAAATGAATGGGGAAGTAGAGGAAAATCTCCCATGCAGAAGAATTCCAAATGATGTAAATATTTTCATCCTCAAAGAGAGAGAGTATATATCCCCCCTATTTTTAATCTGATGAGATGTTTTGATTTTTTTTAATTTTTAGCTTTATTGAGGTATAATTTACATTGTAAGATATTTAAAGTGTACATCATGGTGATTTGATATATGTATACATTGTGAAAGGATTCTTCCTATCTGGTTATATAGCACAGCCATCACCTCACATATTTCTTTTTCTGTTTTTTGGTAAGAACGTTTGCGTTCTATTCTCTTGACAGACCTCCATTATACAATGCAGTGTTACCAACTATAGTCACAATGTTTTACATTAGAGCTTCAAACCTTCCTCATCTTAGAGCTGAAAGTTTGTACCCTTTTACCAACCTCTCCCTAATTCCCTACCTTCCAGCCCCTAGCAACTGCTTTTCTACTCTCTGTTTCTATGAGTTTGACTGATTTTCCCCATTTCTTAAATGTGGACTGTGCATAGTGACTTCTTCCCAAATAGTTCAGTATGAAAAGGAAGGAAAAAGAATAACTTTTGAGTGATGAAACCTGACTAACACTGCCCCAGCCAGATAACCAAGGTTAACATCGACAGTGATATGTCATGTTAATAGAGGTACCCTGGATATGATGTGATGAAAAGGGCACTTAACCTCTGTGATCTTCCTCCCAAATAGCTATAACCCTGGTTTAAAAACACTGTGAAAAAAAAAACACCAGGACACACCAATGTTTGTGGCAGCATTATTCATAATACTCAAAAGGTGGAAACAAGCTTAATATCCATCAACTGATGAACAGATAAACAAAATGTGGTATCCCCAGACAAGGAATATTAATCAGCAATAAAGAAATAATGTTTATCTGAAGACACCAAAAAAACACAAATTTGAAAAATATGTACTAATATATCCATATGTTCATCACAGAATTATTTACAATAGCCAAAATATGGAAGCAACCTAAGTGCCCATCAATAGACAACTGGATAAAGAAGATAATACACACACACACACACACACACACACACATTGGAATATCCCTCAGCCATAAAAAAGAATGAAATCTTACCAGTTGTGACAACATGGGTGGACCTAGAGGGTATTACACTAAGTGACGTAAGTCAGACAGAGAAAGACAAATACCATATGATTTCATTTATATGTGGAAGGAATCTAAAGAACACAACAAACGAACAAACAAAACAGGAACAGACTCATACAGAGAACAAACTGATAATTGCCAGATTGGGAGGCTGGGTAAAGAAGATAAAGGGAGTAAGAAATACAAATTGGCAATTATAAAATAGTCATGGAGATAGGAAGTACAGCTTAGGAAATATAGTGAATAATATTGTGATAACTACTGAAAATATCGGGGGGAAACACTGTAAAGTATGTGGTGGTTTAACCACTATGCTGTACACCTGAAACTAATACAAAAAAATTAAGTGGTAATTGAAAAATAAAAATTAAAAAAATAAAATAAAGAAAAAAATAAGAAATGTTCTTATAAATGCTACAACATGGATAAATCTTGAAAATATTATCCTAGGTGAAAGAAGCCAGTCACAAAAGACCACATATTGTAAGATTCCTTCTTATATGAAATGTCCAGAATAGTCAAATCCATAGAGATAGAAAGTAAATTTTAAGTTGCCTAGAGCTAGTGGGGCGGAGGGGGTTGGGGAGGAGAGGAGCAGTAAATGCTAATAGGTATGGGGTTTCATTTTGGGATGATGAAAATATATCTAAAATTAGTGTTGGTAGTTGTACCACTCTGTGCATTTACTAAAAAACACCAAATTGTGAGTGTTAAAGGGGCAAATGTTTTGGTATGTGAATTATATTCCAATTAAACTTTTATCATGAGAAAAAAAAAACACCAGGCCAAGTTGAATAGAGGGGCATACTACAAAACATCAGTACTCCTTAAAACTCAGGTATTAAAATCAAGGATAGTATGAGAAGCTGTCACAGCCAAGGAGAGCCAAAGAAATATGACAGCTCAATGCAATGTGTCATTCTGGATGAAATCCTGGAGCAGAAAAAGGGATAATCTTTTTAAAGAAACCAAATAAAATATGAACTTCAGTTCATGATAATGTATCATTATCAGTTCATTAATTGTAGAAAATATGCAATATTAATGTAAGATGTTAATAATAGGGGAAACTGGGTGTGGGGTTAATGGGAACTCTTTGTACTGTCTTCTCAATTTTTCTGCAAGTCCAAAACTGTTCTTTAAAAAATCTATTTAAAAAGTAGACACTGGTGATGCATTTGAAAAAATAAAATATCAATTCTTATTAATTTTTTAAAAGTAATAAGATATTTTCTAAACATGATATATTGGGGAAATTTCTAAATGTAGAAACTTTGGGAGAAATCATAGAGGAAATTTTATATAGATTAAATAACATAAGTTTTGAAAAAGTTTAAAATTAAAGGGCAAAAAAAGAGAGAAAATATACACGGTGGGGCAAAAGTAGGTTTACAGATATGAGTACAGGAAATGCAGTTTATTCTTTTATTATTATTTATTAATATTTTACATATGAACACCTATAAACCTTTTGCTCACCTTGTATTCAAAGTAAAATACCATAAATAATGGTTGATATTCTGAATTAATATAGAGTCCTTACAAATTTACTTTTTAAAGATAATTTTCAAAATGGCAGTTGAAAAAAGAGGGGGAAACAGTGCTAAAAGAACAATGGGAAATTATTTTGTCTCACTGCTTCTCGAAAGTTACAGTATAAAAGAGATCTGATGCCAGTATATATCTGTTAAATTCCAACATTATATATAATGTTGATAGCTAGTTTATATATAATATAAAAAGTATACAGCCCTAACCAGTATGGCTAAGTGGATAGAGCATCAGCCTTCACCCCCTACTGAAGGGTCCCAGGTTTGATTCTGGTCAAGGGCATGTACCTTGGTTGCGGGCACATCCCCAGTAGGGGGTGTGCAGGAGACAGCTGATCGATGTTTCTCTCTCAGCGATGTTTCTAACTCTCTATCCCTCTCCCTTCGTCTCTGTAAAAAATCAATAAAATATATTTTAAAAAGTATACACTTATGTGTATAGGTGGATTATATATATTTACAAACAAATATATTCTCCTCAGAGAAATGCTGGTGAAAGTGTCAATGGATCCATAAACTTTTGTTGTGTGTTTACAAGAGCCTTAGAATATTACCCACATGTGACTCTAATTATCTACCCAAAGGCCCCACAAACTGTGTCTGTAAAGGGCCAGAAAGCAAGTATATTAGGTTTTGAGAGCCACATAGGCTTGTTGCCACTACTCAGTTCTGTGCAGGAAGTCAGCAGCCATCGGCAATTCTGTAAATGAATGAGTATGACTTTGTTCCACTAAAACAGTGCACCATACTTGGCCCACAGTTTGCCAACACTGATCTCTCCTAACAAATAACAAAAGTGAAATAAAACACACACAAAAATTACATGTTCAACTATGTAAAAAGTATTTGTAGAGAAAATGTTAGCAGAAACAGCATTAAAATGTTAACCAGAACACTTGGATGGTGGAATAAGGATTATTTCCCCTGCTTTTCCCTATAATTCCATTTTTGTATGTATTAAAAATAAGAAAATGAAATCCTAAAGCTAGTTTCTTTGAATCTGTGCTTTATCAGTAAGCTGGAGATTCCCTGGCCAATTTAAGATTTTAATGCATTCTTATTTGTGATATATAGGGTGTCCCCCAAAAAATGTATACACATTTTTTTCTGATACCTCAATTGATGTTTCTTTCTTTTCAGATTTAACCCATTGAAATTAATAATTATTCAAAGCGTGTGTACATTTTTGGGATACCCTGTATTTATGTACATTCCAGAAAATATTTTGGTTAGTCTTCATTCAATTCTCCATAATAATGGGCTTTTTGACACTCATAAATTATATTTTAAAATATTACTCTCTTCTAATCAGTCTATGTTAAGATTCTGAATCTATTGTTATTCATGAAGCGTCTCACATCCTCTGGAGCTCCTGATATTTTATGGGGATCGCCTACAGCCACAAGTGGAAAATGCTGCCTGCTTTTCTAAAGCTCTTTTTAATGACTCATATTCTTAAAAGCCTCTGTTTAGGTGACAAAAGAACCACTGTTGTTAGGAGGGATGTACAGTGCATTACACAAGTTTACCCTGGCAAGCCACAGGCCCTGATCTGCAATTCTGTGTCAGCACTTTTCGGCCCCACGAATATGGATACAGATGGGTGTGTGAGCTGCTCCAGGCTCCTCACAGGGCCAATCAAAACAAGGAAAACAAAGGCCTTTATAAGCTCAGTGCTGACCACAGTCCCTACAGTATTGCTAGGGCTACATTTTTCTCTTGACTTTCCATATAGAGAATGCCTCTCACCTGAGAGAAACCAGATTTCATTCAGAGCCTAGGGCTTCAGTTTGTTGTTCTAGTGAGAGTATATAATCTCTCTCTTTGGAAAAGGGAAAATGAAGCCTTTTTAAGCCTTTATCTCAGAACTTCCAAAACACCCCAACAGCTTTCTGAACACACAAGATGCAAAACAAGGATAAGTGGATAGCCTAGAGCAAAGGCACACAGTTGGGCTGACTCTACATAAATAAAGGAAAATGGAAAAAAAAATGAAACCATAATCTGAGACCATTTGAGGAAGAGAAAGATGTGTTAGTTTTGTTTCACTAGAACCTCAAAGAGTCCTACACTGGCCACCATAAAAGTTGTCATCTCCTGTCCTTCACCCCATCCATTATCCTCTCTCAGAAGGACATGTGCTATTATAAGAGTTTGTCACCATATTATGGTTTATACTTACTGGTTTTTGTTTCCCTCACTAGACATATGCTCTTTGTGAGGGCAGAGACCACAATCTGTTGTTGTTGCTGCTCTGTCCTGTTTTCCATAGGAAATGCATGGAAAATATGTGCTTAATGTGTAAATATACAGCAGAATAATTTAGTAGAAAGACTGGATTACTAGTCAGACAATGTATTCTAGTCTGGCTCTACCATTAACTAGTTAGGTGTATTACTGAGGTTCCTCTATATTAACACTATACAAGACCCACCTGAAATCTCAGTAACTACATCAAAAAGCATTTATTTTTGCTCACAAGTCTGTAAATTTGCTGGGCTCTGCTAGGCTTGACTACAGGCAACCTTCAGGTTGGGTCAGGTTGTCTCTACATCTCTTCATTCTGAGACCAGCAACTACTTGGAAAATGTTTTCTCCTGGTGACTGGCAGAAGCACAAAGGGGACAGCAGAAACACAAACACCTCTTAAAGCTTCCACTTGGGACTAACACACTGTCACTTCTGCCTACATTTTATTGATCAAAACAAATCATATGGCCAAACCCTATATCAGAGGAGCAGGGAAATGTGTCCCACCAACAGTATACCACAAACAAATAATATAATTTACCACATCAGATAAGTGAAATTCATCAAGTTTCAGTTTCTGGGGAAAAAAAGAACAATTCTAGTCCTGACTATGCACTAGGCTCTTGTGAGGATTAAATGCTTTTGTGTAGACATTATGTAATTAAAATCGCTTGACAAAGAACTAGACATTATGTAGATACCAGATAATGACTGCAAATGGCCATTTTCTTATAGAAAGACTACAATAAAAGTAATATAATCATTGCTTAGCATAAATTGTATATGAAATATTGTGGGAATAGGAGATAAAGTTTTCAAGTTGGCCTGCATGATGTTCTTGAGGCTACTTTTATTTTATTTTATTTTATTTTATTTTATTTTATTTTATTTTATTTTATTTTATTCCTCACCCAAGGATATGTTTTATTGATTTGAGAGAAACATCAATATGAGAAACATTGATCGGTTGCCTCTCATTTGTGCCCTGAATGGGAATCAAACCCGCAACCTTTTGGTGTATGGGACGACACTTCAACTGACTGAGCCACCTGGCCAGGGCTCTTGAGGCTACTTTAAAAATAAATAAGAATGACCTTTGCAGAGAACTGGGAAGTAGAGAGAGTATAGGGAGAAAGGAGGCTTTAGTTATATCAGTATTTCCTTTTTAGGGTGAAAAGAATAGAGTTAAAGCAAATGTGGCCCCAAAAATGTCATCTGATAATCTAGATGTTGAGAGAATGAATGTATGTTATATTATGTTCTGTGAAGGCTTCATATATTTCATAGTCAAAAATAGAATTTTTTAAATTATTTTTAAATATGTACCTGGCAGACAGAGAAAGGAAGGAAGGTTTTTCTGGGCAGAAAAATCACAAGTGGTAGGAAAAGCCATTTGGTCTTAATGAGGGAAAACAATGGAAGAGAAGACGACAGAGGAATGGGGAGGGACTATATTAGTTTCCTAGGGCTGCTGTGACAAATACTACAAATAGGTGGCTTAACATAACAGAGATGTATTGTCTCACAATCCTGGAGACCAAAAATTTGAGATCGAAGTATAGGCAGGGTAGATTCCTTCTGAGAGCTCTGAGGAAGAATCTATTCCATGCTTCTCTCCTAGCTTCCATGATGGCCAGCAATCCTTGCTATTCCTTGGCTTATGTATACATCACTCCAATCTCTGCCTCCACCTTTACATGGCATTCTTCTTGTATGTTTCTGTCTTCATGTGGCCGTCTTCGCACTGCATGTCTCTGTGTCCAAATTTCCTCTTCTTATAAGGACAACAGGCATGTTGGATTAAGGGCCCACCCTCCTTCAGTATGACATCATCTTAACTCAACTAATGGTGTTTGCAAGGATCCTATTTTTCCACAAAATCACATGCTTATCTTCAGTTTTTGTCCTAGCTCCAAAGTTCTGGGAATTAGAACTTCAACACATCTTTTTGGAAAACACAATTTAACCGATAAGAGGGGATCAACATAATGTTACTATTTTCTGGCTATTATTATCAACAAATGTTCATATTTACTAAAGAATTCAAACAAATAGCATAATATGTTGTTAAAAGACATCCTCAGGGGACCTGTGACTTAGCTGACTATGGAAGAAAGGAAATCACAAGAAGGATGATGCTTTCTGTGTTTCTTCCATCTATTCATGTGCCTCCCAGGCTAACCCACAGTATGCTCTGCCTCACACCAGCCCACGCTGAGTGACTCACCATCCTGCCCCACTGTCCTCTGCTGAACAGTTTCATCATCCAAAGAAAAAACTCCCTGGCTACTGCCAGCACCGCCGCTGCAATGTTGAAGTTAATTTTTAACCCTGGGCTCTTCAGCAAGTAACTTGCACACCAAGATCTGGCACCAAGGTTCTGTCTCATATTTTCATTTCTGCTTTAGAAAACTTTATTAGTACATTTCACAATGTAGATGCTGATTAGGCAGAATTTTTAGTCCTTCATAATCTGTTTCCCAACTTACAACTACAAAAATAGTGAACTATTTCAAATCAGTTCTGACTGCCGGGCTCATCCCTTCTTAAGTGTGGACTTTAAGCAGGAAATGTGGAAGTACTTGTGTTAGTTGCCTGTTAGTACTGACATCCTAGGTCCCTGGTTCTCTTACACAGATTTTTTTTTTTTGCCTGGGTTACTGACATGGTATTCTGAAGTCTCTGATCTTGGATTTTTGTCTTAGCTCCAAAGTTCTGGATTCCAGACTCTGCTTACAAAATCCAGGAACCTGGACTATCAACTGGTCTTCTCCCTGGCTCTTCCTAAACGTGACCCCTTCTGTGCTGACTCTTATCATAACCACTGTTCTCCCTACCTTATTAACAACCACAGAATTGACCCCAACCTGCCAAAGTCCTCCTAGCCTGATTCAACTCCTGTCCTCCCTATCCCTATCGTTTATCTCTATCTTTCTACTCTAAATCTTCCTTCTTTCATGTCTACCCAACTCATGGCATGATTGTAAGCATAAAGGAATGGTTAATGTGACACATTTTTAAAAACTAATTATTACAACTCACAGTGCCCCCTCTGTTGGAGCCTTAGACAAGACGCCTAGTATATCTGTCTCACTAGATACAATAAATCTCCAAGACAATAATTAGGATTTATGCATTTGCCAACTCTAATACAGGAAGGAGCTAAATCTGCAATGTGTTCAGCTCTGGATAATTTTAAACAACTTTTAGACACACTTGAGACTATTTATAGCATTGACAATGTGTATGCCTTAAAGACTGTCCTCTATAAACCTTATTTTATCACTTCCCTTAAAATTTAGTGTCCACAAAGTATTTAAGAAAAGCTACTGTGAGTCCAGCTGGTGTGGGTCAGTACTTGAGTGTCAACCCATGAACCAAGACAAGAGGACACTGGTTTGATTCCCAGTCAGGGCACATACCCAGGTTGTGGGCTCAATCCCTAGTAGGGGACATGCAGGAGGCAGCCAATCAATGTTTCTCTGTCATTGATGTTTCTATCTCTCTATTCTTCTCCCTTCCTCTCTCTCTAAAAAATCAATTTAAAAAAAAAATCTTTAAAAAAAGAAAAGCCACTGTGAGTGGCCTGGATATTTTCCAAGCTCTAGATACCATACTTAGTCACATGGAATGTGGAATGGGCTAGACACCTTGGAATTGCTCTTGTTAAACTGGTGTAAGCAATTGACCCAACAGTTTTGAGAATCATTATTTGTTTTACAAGTTCCTGTGAGGAAAGCTATGCAGTTGTCTTGTGAAGTAGCTTCTTAAAAGGCTTTTATTTTGTCTGGATATGATAAGGATCATCACATGGTATGTCTAACTGATGACTTAGTGCTCTTTCAGTGGATAGAAACTTCTATGGGAAAAAAGAATTAGACAATAAGTACCAATGACTTAATACATGCCGTGTTTCCAATTCAATTTGCTTTGATAAAAATCAAATAATCCCCAGGAACACAAATATTTATCTACAGTGATTAGACAGTCTGTTAAAATTGGCATTCTCAGTCTCTCCAAAAGCCTCTCATTTGTCCTTTATATGACCTACCCATTGTCAAGAGGTTAACAATGTTGGAAAATTCCTGTGGTCTTCTTAGTTTTCGTGCTATCTGGCAGAGAAACATCAGGACCCTTACTTTTCTTTTCAACATAGCATGTGCTTTATTCACAACCAGAGCTCCTCTGTCTTGATTAACAAAATAGGAAACAGATATTTTAATTCTAAATGTACTGTAAATTCATAACATTTTTCCTTTGAAGTAAAATGTTTTATATGACTACAGTGACACAGGGAAAGAATTCATATAATCAGAAGGCTTGACAATTAAAAAATACTTTGTCCTCAGTAAAATAGTCCAAGATTTTAAAGGTAACCTGGTATTATTAAAGAGTTTGGTAAAGTGATTTTTAAATGTGCTAGTTTTTATATTATGCAGTATATTTTAAAACATGATTGACCCCTAAATGCAATTACATACCACATTCCCTATGTACAAAGATTATTCTTTCCTATTTAGACATTGTTTTAAGTATTACATTTTGCCTTGATATCAAGTATCCTGGCACCAAGGTTAAATGTACCTTTAAAAAAGATAAGCTATCTACTCCAATAAAACCATAGCCGATAAGCCCTTTTATCAAATATGCCAAGTACATGTTAAAATCATAAAATATATAGGATTAACTATAGAGGACACCTTCATACTTTCAAGGTTACTATCTTTATATACATACCTAATGTGCTTTCAAACAAGACTGAAAAAATAATAATTTATTATTAGTAAGATATGACAATCAAAATCATAGGTGATTTTCATGTCCTTCAATGAGTCTTGGATGTTTAGAAGGAAAGTGCAGCAGGAAGGAAAATCCTCAGATTATAACATCAGGAAAGGAGGTTAGACACCAATTCTAAGGGAGATGGAAGTCTCTAAAAACAGTATATCATACAGATTCCCATTACTCTGTGTGATAGCATGTTGCTAATGAAAGCAAAGCAGTAAGCCACCATTTCTCTTAAAGGGACTTGTAGCCTAGCTTCCATTGTCATCTCCTCTCCCCAAACTCTTTCTTGGACCTTCATTCCCTTCCACTTCCCTCTACCACTGTTTATGTACCTTGCCCACTAAGCACCCTTCCTCTCCTCTCTACCACTATTTTCCCATTTCCTTTGCCTCCTTCAAATGGATCTTTCCCAGGGAGCCTATTCGGACTATGTTTATCCCTACCTTAGCACTACAGCTACACTCGCACACACTCAAGGATCTGCGTTCAGCACTTGGGGTGTGTGTGTGTGTGTGTGTGTGTAAGAGCTTGGGTTCCAGGGTCATTCCACCTGTGCTCAAGACCCAGCTCTGCCCTTCCTATACTGTGAGGCAGGTTAAGCCTCAGTGCCCCCATCTGTAAAGTGAGGATTATAACAGGAATATTGTGAGGACAAAATGAGGCAATGCAAAGAGAGCACTCAATACAATGCTGGTAGCGAGTAAACACACAATAAATCCTGGTTATCATTATTGTCATATTTATTATTTCACCAACACAGAGGCAGTTCTCCTCAGTGCAAAGGCAAACTTTTTGGTATCATTTTGTATCGCCCTGCAAGCTTGGTGACTGCACTGTTTGAACTAAAAGCGGAACAAATGATGCAGGAAATCACATGCTCTTATGTGGCAAAAAAACACAAGCTTTGAAATACAAATAACAGATGATTCAGGGTGGGAAAATCACTATCTATAAGTCCTATGCTTGGCTCTTTAATAGATTGAGTCCTCAGATAAAAGCATGCTAGGTCTACACAATGAAGTAAAGGACTGATGGGGGGTGGGGGGTACGTTTATCAGCAAGTAAAGGTAAGTTTTTTTCTTTCCTGCATTGGATGCATAAATATAGACAACTAAACAGTGTACTTAATTATGCTCTTTTAAAAAAAAACATTTTCACTTCGCACAACTTATTCTGACAGTATCAAGGGGAAAAAACAACAAAAACAAACAAAAAAGCCTTCCTAATACCAGTGTGGGAGGAGTCAGCAGAAGGGAGAGGTGGGGGACTAGATTTACTGCCATGTGAAAACCTGGAGGGAGCTGCTGATAGAGCTGGAACCCCTGTTGACAAAGAAAATGGGCCAGAAGGAGTGTGTTGTCTAACAGCTTCAGTAATTGTATCTGAGGACAGACTTGGAATTGCTTTCAAGACTGTTAACTGAATTGTTTTTGGAAGATTTCAGCTTAACTCTTAGAACCTCATCTGTTTAGTTGTAACTTTGTCAATATTTTAAATGTGTATTTATAGTGTGGAAGGGCCAGGACCTTTAGAAACCCAATCATTATGGTAACACCAGAGAAGAAGAGGGGGAGGGGGGGGAAGAGGTGTGGCTAAGGATTGGCAAAACAAAAAAACAAAAAAAATAGCTCCAGCTGGGCCTGGTTGTGACAGAACAGCCTCCTTGCCTACTAAAAGGAAGTTGCCAAAATAGACACACCCCCTAGACCAGTGGTTCTCAACCTTCCTAATGCCGCGACCCTTTAATACAGTTCCTCATGTTGTGGTGACCCCCAACCATAAAATTATTTTCGTTGCTACTTCATAACTGTAGTTTTGCTACTGTTATGAATCGTAATGTAAATATCTGATATGCAGGATGTATTTTCATTGTTACAAATTGAGCATAATTAAAGCATAGTGATTAATCACAAAAAACAATATGTAATTATATATGTGTTTTCCAATGGTCTTAGGTGACCCCTGTGAAAGGGTCGTTCGACCCCCAAAGGGGTCGAGACCCACAGGTTGAGAACCATTGCCCTAGACCAGCCGTGGGCAAACTATGGCCTGCGGGCAGGATCCGGCCTGTTTGAAATGAATAAAACTAAAAAAAAAAAAAAGACCGTACCCTTTTATGTAATGATGTTTACTTTGAATTTATATTAGTTCACACAAACACTCCATCCATGCTTTTGTTCCGGCCCTCCGGTCCAGTTTAAGAACCCATTGTGGCCCTCGAGTCAAAAAGTTTGCCCACCCCTGCCCTAGACAAATGTAAGTACAGCAAGGCATTCCAAAGTCAGATACAAATGAGTGTTTATTATCTTTCATCTTTTGTAATCCAGACCTCTGTTCCTAAGCATTTGTGTGGATAATTGGAAAATGACAGAATAGCACATTTACTTCCTTAAGTCTCCATTTCTCTCAGGGCAGATGAGCTATGACACCTAAGGCGGACAGTCCATGTAGCACAGGACACTGTGCTTCTCTGTCACCCAGTGGTCATCCACCCTCTTACCGTCCTTCCCAGCCTTGAATGTACACACGCTCTCTGCCAACAGAGAGGCTCCAAACGGTCTTTTGTTTTCATGCTCCTAACCTTCCCAGTCTTCACACTCTTCTCCGGATATTGCTTTATTTCTCAGGCAAAATATTTATATCTCTACTGTACCTTATTTTGATAGCTGATTTGTTGTCCTCTCTCAAATTGTGCTTTTTTTAAAATGCCACTGCTGGAAACCCATTAAGACTTTGTACTGGAAGAAAAGAAAAAATACTCATCCTGGGCAAGGTAAGAACTAGGGCCTAAAAGGTAAAAGCATATAATCCATTATCTACTTACCACCATGCATAAGCACTATAATTTATGTCAGTATTACACAGAGCATAAAATTAGGGCAGAAATCTGTAAAGCCAGTTGAGGTGCCAGTTTTTCATTATTTTCTCTAGTGCATGCTTGAAAATTTCCATCATAAAAAAAGAACTTTAAAAATGTACATGAGAACAGAGAGACCATTTCAGGAAAGCAGATGAAGTGATGTGCATGCTATCCTCTGATTTCAGGTTACAGTCAGCAGCATGCCTATAGCTGGCAGAGTACCAGTGTTCCTCTCCCCAACCTTGGGAAGCTGGTGGGAGGAGAAGGGGTGTTTATTTTTAGTGCGAGTTACTTCAGTGAGAGAGTGCCCAGTTTTCTTGTTGAGGTGGGCCAGGCATGAAAGGCCAGATAGTCCATTTTCAAACTAGAAGATGGTGGCAAGGTAATGGAGAGTATGAAGGCTTTCGTGTTGGACAGACTAGATTTAAACTAATTTCTCTGACCTTTTATCCCTTGTAAAGTGGAGGTAATATCAGCTGCACAGAGTTATTATATGTGAAGTGCCTACTGATATATCTGGCAAATAACAGATTCTCTATGCATGTCTATTTCCTTCCTTCCTGTCATAGTTTCTGTTGCTAATCATATAACCTGTTTAAGAAACTCCAAAGACATCTAGATATAACTTTGAAAACATTTTCATTTCTCCAAAACAACAATAAGAGTTTGGCATATTCAGTCACTGGACATTGTTAATAGGAGGGCTATTAATAGAGGAGGAACCCGTGTCTTTAGATAGATGAGACACCCCATTGTGTGGTGTGTTAGGTAGGACAGTGGAGTCTCTGCTAGGGACATGAATTCTCATCTCCACTCTCATGAAGTAGCTGTTGCCTTTGAAAAGGACACCTAAGCATTTTTAAGTTCTCCTCTTTCTAAAACTAGAGAATGATGGGCGTAGAGACAGCTTAACATATATAAAACTAATAATTTGATCTATCACTATATTAAATAGAGAAAAATCAGTCTGGTTTTTCTCAGATATGAAAGCTTTCCCTATTGAATTCTGACATAGTAAAATCACTATACAAATATGAGGTTTTGACTCTGAATCAAATGGCTTTGGCCAGAGGCCACAGCAAATAGTCATGATGTGTGGTTATTATTATTCCTACTGTGATGGATGCAGGATTGTGAATTGATTGGCAATAAGCAGCTGCAAATTAGCTCACGTCCATCCCAGAGAATAAGCAGCGTGAGGGACCAGATGTCTGGCGGCACGCCCCAGCGTGGCCCTGCACCTAACAGTGGCCTCGGCAAGTTATTTCGTATTTCCGAACCCCATCGCCTCATCTCTAAGATAAGGCATAGCTACCTTTAAAAGGTGTTAAAGCCCTAGCCGGTTTGGCTCAGTGGATAGAGCGTCGGCCTGCGGACTCAAGGGTCCCAGGTTCGATTCCGGTCAAGGGCATGTGCCTTGGTTTCGGGCACATCCCCAGTAGGGACTGTGCAGGAGGCAGCTGGTCGATGTTTCTCTCTCATCGATGTTTCTAACTCTCTATCCCTCTCCCTTCCTCTCTGTAAAAAATCAATAAAATATATATATATAAAAAAAGAAAAGGTGTTAAAAAGTTAAATGAGAAAATGCTGGTAAAATGTTCCTAGCAGTGAGTAAGTGCTTATTTTATTCATGAATTTCTACTTTTTGATATATTATACCAGCTTTTTGTCAATAATGTTGATTTTTCTCAGAGCTAAAATTAAAAATTTTACTGTTCATGTTTATGATTCATTTCTCATTCTGTCTGTGAGAGGTTGCACATTTGTATGGTTTTATAAAAACAGCAAAATCTTGTTTTTCCTTTTCTTATTGAATTTATTGGGGCGACATTAGTTAATAAAACCATACAGATTTCAAGTGTACAACTCAATAAAACATCACCTGCTTACTGCATCGTGCACTGACCACCCAAAGTCAAGTCTCTTTCTGTCCCCATTTACCCACACTTTGCCCACTTCCACCTCCCTCCACCTCTCCCGCTTCCCCTCTGGTTATCACCACACTGTTGTCTGTGTCTATGTGTCAAATTTTTTTCCTTAATTCCTTCAGTTTTTTACCCATGGTCCCAAACCTCCTCCCCTTTGGCAGCTGTTAGTCTGTTCTATATTTCTATGCTTCAGCCAGCAAAATCTTAACAAAACAGCAAGAAGAGAGCATTCACTATGGCTGGGCAGTCATGGAGACAAGAGGGACTCACAAAAGCCTGAAGGGATTTACAGATTGGCTGGCTCTCAGTAGGAAACTGTTTTTTCATTAAAAGCCACAGATGTCTCTAAAGCCCTTTTCACCACAGCCCTCATCACAGGCAATTTGTGAAGGCACCTGGTCAAGACAATTTGCAATTCATCCTTGAATAACAGAGGAATCACACCCCCAGCATACCTGGAGAACTCAACGCTAAGACACGAAATGGGCTGCATAATACGTGCAACTACAGCTACAAAGTCTGCATTTGAGACGCTGCATTTTGAAAAATTGCCAAAGAAGACAGAATTCTGTTAATTGGAAAAATCAGCGTTGATTCAAGAAAGTGACCCATAAAACCTGGACAGTATAGGATATACTAGTAACCCAGCAGGCTGACACTGACACAGATCAGCAGGTGAGTCAAAGCCCAGACGACAGCAAGAAACAAATGCACAAACACAACAACCCGGATCACATTTATCATAACCCTAATGGACTGGAATAGACCACAAGCTGCTGTTCCTTTCTAAACCTCTCTGTGGTGTGTGAAGGCTTTGCTATATATAAATTAAATATATATTTTTCCATTGTTTAAGTTGAGTTTTTCTCAAAGATGACCTATAGTTTTGTAAAGAAAAATCAGGTGAACTGGTTTGTTACCTTACAACATTTACAGAGAAACATGCTCATAATCCTATTTGAATGTACTGTTGTATAAATATTACAAATATTGATTTTCATTATTATAATTTTGAGGCCTCTCACCACAAGATGGGGTTCAGAACACTTACGTAAGTTGGCTATCTTTTTTTTTTTTAAATAAACCTTTATTGATTTCAGAGAGGAAGGGAAAGGGAGAGAGAGAGAAACATCAATGATGAGAGAGAATCATTGATTGGCTGCCTCCTGCACGCCCCCTACTGGGGATCAGCCCTGCAACCTGGGCATGTGCCCTTGATGAGAATCGAATGCAGGACCCTTCTGTCCACAGGCCAGTGCTCTATCCACCGAGCCAAACCAGCTAGGGCTAAGTTGGCTATCTTTATTTAGAGGCTCAACATAATCACTGGTGCTCCCAGAGCAGAACAGACACTAGGGCTTTGTTGATTTAATAAGAAAAGATTATCTTACTGTTTCCGGGGCAAATTATCTGTCTTTACTCTTAAGTCTTTGACAATATTTAACTCCTTATTTTTCTCCTTCCCTTATATCCTCACAGTTTCTTTCTCCAACAGTTATTCATCTTTTCGTCACTTCCATCAATAAGGAAATCATTTATTTAACTGATGAGACAGTTGCCCCAATTTACTTTCTTTTCAAAGACAGACTTTCCCCAGAAAGGAATCACTGCCAGAAAGCTCCACAACCTCCTCCACCCCCACCTCCTCAACCTTGGAGTAAGAAAACCCAGACGCGTATCAGGACCTGAAATGGCTCTTGCCTGAGAAAGCACGAACCATTGAGACAAGAGAGGAAATGCTTTAGACAATAGCAGAAGCTGCACAGTCCGCAAATGCTCAACTTTCCACCACACCCATTGGTGGAATTTGTTACCAGTAAACACACATTGCTCTAAGCACCGTTTTTATTAGAGATGAAAGAAAAATCATCTGTTCTTAAAGTCAACTCCAAATATGATACATATGCAAAGTGGATATTTTTGCTTCTCTGAACTAGAAACTAGACAGGGAAACCATTGGCTACCTAAAAGAGTGTTCTTTTCCATGTACCCTGAGCTCAATCTCTCTCTCTTGAAACTCCAAGATGCGCAGTAATTTCAAATCAGATTGTAAAATAATGAGAGCAGAAAACATGATGGAAAAATAGTGGAACACTGTTTGAAATCTTATCAGAATTCTCTAGAAATTATATCTACAAATGAAATCTTAGGGCTTATAGGTAGCCTTACTAAGCAACAAGAAATGTTCAACATCTAACATAGGTAAAATAATAACAAAAAGAATAATGAAGAATAAGGAAAAATAACAGTGAAAGTACCAGCCATACTTTACACTCTGAAGCAGTCCTACTGTTGTTAAAACCATTATGGGGTCAAAGTTGGTTTTTAGGGGCCTCCCACCCCCTTCTTCACTCTCTTCCTTGCCCTCCCTTTCCCCTACCCAAGTGGGCCTATAGAGAACACTAAATTCCTTCAAAGTTCCCCTCTAAACATTTTCTCTTCTTCCCTCCTTAGA
The DNA here is from genome assembly GCF_000147115.1 of Myotis lucifugus. Taxonomy (NCBI): domain Eukaryota; kingdom Metazoa; phylum Chordata; class Mammalia; order Chiroptera; family Vespertilionidae; genus Myotis; species Myotis lucifugus. The sequence goes on along the minus strand of NW_005871269.1, from coordinate 1,973,000 downwards.
GCTCTCGTAGACTCAGTATCTCACTGTTCCACCAGCTGTGAGAAAGGGAAGCAATTTAATGAAACTCACTCATCCTTAAGAATTATGATATGACAATATGCCAAGCATACTTACTTTACTTTTAAAGAAAACACTTAGTGCCCTGGCTGGTGTAGCTCAGTTAGTTGCAGCGCCATCCAGTGCACAAGAAGGTGGCAGGTTCAACTGCTGGTCAGGGCACATACCCGGATTGTGAGTAGGATGTATACAGGAGGCAACAGATCGGTATTTCTAGCTCACGTCAATGTTTTTCTCTCTTTTATCTTCTCTCTCTCTCTCTCTCTCCCTTCCCCCAATAAAAAAATTATTTTTTTTAAGAAAGAAAACCCTCAGCTCCCAAAGGATAGTAATTGATCAAGTGTCCAAAAATAAATGTTTATTTCTTTTGTTTTTAAGTAGAAGAGGTCAGATAATGTAAAAAGTTTTGTGCAGAATGTCTTTCTACTAGGCTCAATATTTCACCTTCAAATAAAAAGCTATGACATTCTGACTTCCATCCCCATCCAAGTAGAGCCAAAAAGCAAGAATCAAGAGTTTAGTTCACCACCTTTGAAAGAAGACCAAATATTGTTCTCAACCACACCTTAGTCAATCAATACATTGCTCCATTGTATATTTTATCTTTTAAAACTGTTGTTGTTATTTTGTTTTTTTATTTTTATTATTTTGAAAAGAATACTTGCTCATGATAAAACACACAAGAAAATATTCAATATTTTCTCACCTATAATAGACCTCTTATTTTATTCTCTTAATGTAACTGCCATCACATTTTCTTATGACCCTTCCAGATATTTATCATATTTTCTAAATTGAGAAATATAAATAGTTTTTACTTGGCTTTTTTATTTAACAATATGTTTTGCAAAACTGCCTATATAAACCATTGTATATATGTGTATTTTTCAATTGTATGTTATTCCTTTCTTTAGATATACCATAATTTACTGATTAATTTGCTTATTAGTGGACATTTGGTTGTTGTTTTTTTTAGTATTTGCTTATTACAAACAAATGAACTAATGTAATGAACTAATTTTCACATATGTTTGTGTATATTTATGAACATACCTATAGATCAAAGAGCTTAACTTGTAATAAAATAGTAAGTGCATTTTTATGTCTTCGAATAGTATATAAATATTACTTACTTTGCATACCTTCACACAATACTTACTGTAGATCTCCCTTACCTCTGGGTATGGCTGAGTTAGAGCTAATTTTCATGAGTGACAGTAGGGTGTGACCATAATTAGAAATGAAGCGGTAACATGAAAAGTATCCTAAACAAGTTGGGATATGTAGTGGATTTGGTTATTATCATTTTAGAGATGTTTTAAGAATTAGACATTTACATATATCCTTCAAAATAACATCTTGAAAGGCTGTTCTCTCATGCTAAGGATACTCCAATATTCCAGCTATCTTTGTAGTTCTGCTTCAGGTATGGTCTTCAGAATCAGCACCCCCTTATTTTTACCTCTTTGGTGGTCACAACTGTCTCTTAATAATGGGTTTTATCTTTCTGAGAGCGAGCATTCACAACCAGTCCTCTTGGAAATAAAATTGATTGTCAAGCAAGATAAAACATTTTTGGTTAAAAATAAAGGGTACCTTGGTGATGGGTGGTAACTAGACTTTTGGTGGTGATCACTTTATAGTATATGTCGAATTATAATATTGTGCACCTGGACCACATGTCATATACCAGTTTTACCACAATGAAATAGTGTGCCACCCTAACCGGTTTGGCTCAGTGGATAGAGCGTCGGCCTGTGGACTGAAAGGTCCCAGGTTCGATTGGACCAGAAGGATGTTTCCAGTGAAGAATTCAAATATGGTTCTCACCAGAACATGTGAAAATGTTCCCAAGGTCACAGCTCTGAAGGACAACTTGCATTTGAATGCAGACACTGTGGAATGTTTGTTTTTAAAGACTGATTATTTTATAGCTACCACTCATAAAGCCTGTGGTCATAAAACACCTCCCTCTGTCTTGGAGGCAGACCACACTGTGTAAATGATGGTGTCAGGCTCTAACTCGGCTAAGACCAATCTGGCCCTAACAGTGGCTGGACTCCACTCTCTACCCGAGTAGCAAGGACCACTTCTATTCCCACATCACAGAGATGACCTCTGGCTTACGTAGCAAAATAGACGAGGAAATTTTGTTTCAAAAGAATAAGTATCGTTAAAGGATGAGAAGGTCTAAAAATAAAAATAGCCTAAAGATAGAAATAAGCATACTATTGGGTTTGGGGACATTTTTACTCGCTGTAAAGGGCTTTACATTTAAAAAGAAAGAAAGTCAACAACTCTGTCTTAATTCCACATCCGCCACTTGCCGGGATGACCACGCCCGGCTGCTCTGCCTCCACAGCCCTGCTCTGTCACAATTCAGTTCCAGCTGACTTCACGGTCCTCTTTGTCACCTTCCAGTCACAGCCCCCACGCCAGTTCCTATTTTAGAAGCTCCTAATCTCTTACCATTTAGTATTCTCTGCCTACTGCCTCCATGTTTTGTCTTCCCATTCCCTTCTTAATTCCATGAATTTCAGGATTATGGGCTTCTGGGGTGGAAAAAAGACTACACTTTAAGTCAGACAGGGATGGATTCAAATCTTGCCTTTTAGTTGTGACCTCAGAAAATGTTCTGAGCCTTTCCAAGTTAAAAAATATACGTATGATAGGTTGTTCTCAAATACATATGTTCATTTAAAAAAGAAATCATTACATTAAAAGGTGTATATAAATTTGGTGTATTTTTGTATGCACATGACACATATATAAGTTTTAGGAAATGAGAATATAATATAAAATTCATTGGTCTGAAAGCTGCTTTACAACATTACCAGTAATCCAGCCTCTGCCTCCACATCTATCTACAGTGACCAACAGCTGCATGGTTGTGAAAGTGGTCCTTTCTGTCACCGTCGCTGATACTGGAAAGATCTTCTCCGTTTTGCTTTTAATCCTTTCTCCCCCACTTGCACCATGTGCCCTTCCTTGTCCCCTAGAACAACACAGGCAAATCTAATCCCTTTGCCACGTGGCAGCCCTAAAATATTAAAAGTAAGCCTTCATGGCTCTCTGACTCTTTTCTTCTCCAAACTAAGATGCTTGGGGTTTTGGTTTTGGTTTTTTCCATTTCTTATCCAACATTGTATCTAGGTCCTTGGTCATTCTAAGCATAGCACCTGTCCGCTCTTGAACCTCTCCCACCCCGGACACTGCTCTCAGCTCCATATCTCACCTGAAACCCTCAGTGCAAACTCATCTCTCTTCCCCAGCTCCTGCTGGCCTTGACTGTTTTCATTTCTCTCCTCAGCTAGGCTGCAAAAGACATGTCTCATATTTCTTTTGAACAAACCACCTCTCCACTCTTCACCTCTGCATCATCACCCCTGTAAGAAAGTGTCTCAAAGCAACTTTAAATTAGTTCGGTTGACTTTAGCAGTTATTGCCTCTTTTCATGTAACCAATACATTTTATGTGCATTGTTTCAATCTTTAAAACATTCTCATCCTAATATGTAAAAGTCCAGGGTTGTAAAGACCAATCACAACCGAATGCTGACCAACCCGGAAGTCCTTCAGTCAGGGCTGGGTTGCCGCAGCGACCCAGCACTGACTGCTCAGGGGGCTGAGACCCAGAGAGAGGCAGGGTCTGATTTGCAGCCTCAGTGGCAACCTTTGATCGGTACTTGCCTCTCTCTTTCTCTTCCTATTTTTTTCTGAGCTTAGCCAGCAGCAGGGCTTTTCCTTCTCTCCCAGCCACTGCAGGGGCTGCTGTTCAGCCCTGCCTCTCTGATCAGTCCCAGAGATAGGCCTGGAGATGTTGACTGGCATAGGAACTGACCAATCAGAACCAAATATGGGTAGTGTGAAGAACCAATGGCTGCCTAGGAGACGGAGCTTTTGACATTGATTGGCATAGAAACTGACCAATCAGAACCAAATGTGGTTGCTGTGGGGAACCAATGGCTGCCTAGGAGGCAGAGCTTCTGACACTGACTGGCATTGAAACTGACCAATCAGAACCAAATGTGGGTGCTATAGGGAGCCAATGGCTGCCTAGGAGGCAGAGCTTCTGATGCTGACTGGCATAGACACCAACTAATCAGAACCAAATATGGGTGCTGTGGGGAGCCATTGGCTGCCTAGGAGGCGGAGTTTTATATGTTGATTGGCATAGGACCGACCAATCAGAACCAAATGTGGGTGCTATGAAGAACTAATGGCTGCCTAGGAGGCAGAGCTTCTGACGCTGGCTGGCATTGAAAACAACCAATCAAAACCAAATGTGGGTGCTGTGGGGAGCCAATGGCTGCCTGGGAGTTGGAACTTTTGACGCTGACATAGAAACCGACCAATCAGAACCAAATTGGCCAGCAGGGGAGGGCAGTTGGGGGTGATCAGGCTGGCAGGCAGGTGAGCAGTTAGGAGCCAGTGGTCCTTGATTGCAAGAGAGATGTCCCACAGGGTTTGTGCCTAAACTGGTAGTCAGACATCTCCCAAGGGGTCCCCAGTTGGAGACGGTGCAGGCTGGGCTGAGGGAGCCCCTCCTCAATGCACAAATTTCATGCACCCAGCTTCTAATCTATACTAATAAAAGGGTAATATGCTAATTACACCAGACATCTTCGGGACATCCATCTGGCGGGGGCAGAAGCAGAGGCAGTTAGAGGCGATCAGGTTGGCAGGGGAGGGCAGTCGGACATCCCCTGAAGGGTCCCGGATTGGAGAGGGTGCAGGCCGGGCTGAGGGGGACCACCCCCCCCCTCCAATGCACTCAGGCCTCTAGTAACAAAATAAACTGATGAACAAAATAGATGCAGAGACACGGAAGCATGGAACAGACTGACGAATCTCAAAGGGAAGGGGGGATGGGGCACAGGCAGGAAGGAATTAACCAAAGAACTGAAATGCATATAGACATACCCCATGGACACAGACAATAGTTCTCTGAAGGCCTAGGGAGGGGTTGGGGCTGGGGAGGAGGGGGGTGTTAATGGGGGAAGTAGGGGGGACATCTGTAATACTTTCAACAATAAAGATACATTTTTTAAAAACATTCTCATAAGCTAACTAATAAATAAGTCAAAAAGTATTATAAAGTGAAAACAGAAAGGGTCAAACATAAAAGAGAACAATATTCATCTTCTGAGCCCAGCTTTATTTCTCAAAGTGTATATATATAGCATCATTGTCAAAAAGATTATGCTGGAGTCAAACTGCTGAGGTCCAAATCCCAGCCACTTGCCACCGTGTGACCTCTCTGTGCTTCTGCTTCATCTGTAAGATGGGGATGACAGTACTCACCTCATGGTTGTTCTAAAGATTACATGGGTTTCTCCTAACACATGGCAAGTGCCTAGATCAGTAGTTGGCACTAGGCAAGCACTATATTTGCTGCTACAATGATAATGGAGATGATGATAATGGGTTTGGGAAAATCACTTTTTGCCTTTCTGGGTATCAGTTTCCAAACCTGTAAAGTGAGAAGGAAGGGATAGTGTTGATACTAGTAAGAGTAATACCATACAATCCTAGATCCCTTGACAATTTACAAACCACTTCCATATGCAGTACTTCATTGGGAAACATGCTTCAGTATTCCCACGCCCTCAGCTCACCTGATTTGCTGGAACAGCTGGTCAATGTGCTGCAAGGTGTAAATACTGACTCTGGCCCCTGGCCTCCATTATAGCAGAAAGCATCAAAGGCCTCACATCGCTGATGCCTCCTCCAGTGACTGACTTGCTATGTGTGACATACTTTAGAACTGTAAAAGTTGGACTCCCCCAAATGCACTGGGAGACTGGGAAGAAAGAGACAAGGAAATAGTAAAGCGAAGGCATTCATAATTATTGAGCATTTACAATATAGATGATTATAACGTCAATCGCACTGAGTCTTCATAACAATTTCCATGGAAGGTTTTATTGCCATATTTCTCTGATAATTTCCACATAGAGATTCAATACTAGGTCACAAAGATAGTAATTTTAAACCAGGATGAAAGTCTGACTGAGCCCAAAGCTTGAGCTGACGCTAAAGTTCCATGCTATCTCACTGAGATTTTCAATCTACTAAGATTAGATGTAGGTTAGCTCTTTAACCCCTCTGCTAAATTTCAAGCCCCGAAGAGCTCTGCTTGATGAATGGTACCAAGAACATAATGAAGGGAATTTATTTTATTATGAACAACTAGCCTAACGATGGCGATATCTTTCAATAATGACTGACTTAGTCTGGCAGTCCTAGCAAAGGCTTTAATGCAAAATGTCACTGTATTTTAAAGGCACTTTGAAACAGCTGTCTTTGCAAGTCCGCCTGATAAGCGATTGAGATGGCTGCTGAGTAATTATATTCCTTCCATGTTCACAGTACAGCAGAGAACAAATATCTGGGGGGAAAAAAAGATCATCATTTCATATAACAAGTATTGTCGACAAATAAGTTCATGACACTGTTTTAATCCTTGTTCTTCCTCATTTATTTCCCACCAACACACTTGTCAGCTCCCTGATTTGATGGGTGATAGCCCTCAGGGCACATGAGGGTGAAGTCAGCATAATATACATTGCTGCACAGTCTTGAGTCAATCAACTGGAACTACAAGGAAGTTCAAAGGAAGCAGCATGAACATGAGGAAGCGATGAAACCATGGTTTTGAAATCTTGGAGACTTAAATTTGAAAACATAGGTTAAATAAACAAATCACAATTCCATGTGAATATACATCTACAACATCTTCATTGATATTTTCATAACAGTGACTAGGCAACAGGCAAGGTTCACTATATATTATTGCACTCAGGCCTCAATAATACTACGCAATAGGCACAGTGATTATACCCATATTTAACAAGGAAACTGAGGCACAGCAAAGGAATATAATTTCCCCACTGTTATAGAGAAACACATTGGTAACATGAGGGTTCATATCCCAGTAGCCTGACATTCTCACAAGTGCCCACCCTTTCTCAAAGCAAACCTCTGATTGCCTCTGGAAGGTGATCATATATGCATCAGATATGATCCCTAAAAGATGAACTTGTTTAGTTTAATAGTTTTCATGAGATTTCCAAATCCATTTGTACAATCCTGCATTAAGCAGTTGGTGTGATAAAAATGAACACAAAGATCTGTATTCACTAAAAAGTCAAAGCCAATGTGTTTGCATGAACTTCCTCAGTAGAGTCACTTCATGTCCCTATTAGATCACAGATCACACTTGGGTTAGAATGACACTGTGAATTTTGGGTATGATTGGTGAATATACATGAAGGGTTGAATTTTTTTTTTTCTTACTATTATTTTTCCTCTACGTAACTAACAGTGACCTGTGTAGCTGTTAGAAAGGAAGGCTAAGGGGGAAATTGTCAGCCTACAGAACTACTTATCACTGGTTTGTTTCAGAGTCTAGAGCAGTGGTTCTCAACCTTCCTAATGCCGCGACCCTTTAATACAGTTCCTCATGTTGTGGTGACCCCCAATTTCATTGTTACAAATTGAACATAATTAAAGCATAGTGATTAATCACAAAAACAATATGTAATTATATATGTGTTTTCCGATGGTCTTAGGCGACCCCTGTGAAAGGGTCGTTCGACCCCCAAAGGGGTCGCGACCCACAGGTTGAGAACCACTGGTCTAGAGTATACAAACCTTCTCCTTGTTACTCCACAAAGGTACTTATCCTTCCAGAAAGTTTCTCTTCCCAACCCAAGGACTGATAAGGAATGAGAACCAAACAGCAGGAGACTTGTTATCTCAAGTGGCTTGTTGACATCCCTAAGATTTTTCAGACTGGGTAACACCCATTTAGCTCATTATGCCCCTCATAGATAGCTATAATGTTCTTTAAGAACTTTCTGTGGATCTGAAGTGGGATAGGGAACACACTATAATATACACTGAGTGGCCAGATTATTATGACCGGCCAGATTATTATGACCACCCCATCAGTACAATGAAGTGAATTAGTTATGCAAATAATAATAATAAAACCTTGAGAGTATTTGCTTAGGAAGTTTTCAATATTCAGTATTTTTGAAAGTGTCAATGAAGTACTGATGAGGTGGTCATAATAATCTGGCCACTCAGTGTATGTCTCTCTAACCCTCTTTCAATATCTCTCTCTCTCTCTCTCTCTCTCTCTTCATTTTCAAGTTTAATGAAACTCAACCTATGTCACAGAAGGAATACCCCATTTCAGAAGCTAATTAGAGGTGGCCCAGAAATACAACTGAAAGGCAAAGGAGGGTAAACAACTAGTGACGGGGAAGAGCTAGGAGATCCCACCCTGGGCAACGCTCCCTTGTGTTCCAAACCTCTGCTGCAGGCATGATGAATGGAGGATGGCATAGCCCTGGGAGTCAGAAGGTCCTGATCCAAGTACCACTCACCCACAGTCTTGGGCAAGCCCCTTTTCCTGCTGAGGCCCCAGCTGTCTCACTGTTACAGGGACTACAGCCTCACAGAGGCTTGGGAGGAACTGATGTGATCTTTTTAAGGCAGACATGCTCTAGGTCACTATGGAGGCCCGTGTCAAATGCCAATTGTGAGTTCATTTTTCAGAGGTCTTGCCTCTCATCTGTTTCTCAATCTGACCAGGAGCTGCTCCTTGATCCTTGAACCATTTTCCAAGCCCAGAAGAGATCAAAATCTGATGTTGTTTTAAGTGTGACCCCAGTCATTCTTATTAATAAAATCCCTTCCTGTTTCTCTACAGTGAGAAAGGAGGACGGAAGCAAGGTGCAAGGGGAGTGGAGGGGCCACACCAAGCAAGGACCTCAGCGGGGACTGGAAGAGCTCTCTCCAGCTGAGTCAGTCCCGTGTTTTTTCCTGTTAAATGATTCACATGCTGAGGCAAATGGGTCCAAAATGCAAAAACTCTTTCCTGAGCGTCCAGATGAGTTGATGGTTTTTGTTTTTGTTTTCCAATTCCACTTCTCTTTTCTTGGGAACATGAGTGCAGTGTTTTTCATTCCAGGTGGAGGTTTCCTCCACCTCATTTAAATGCCCTGGGGAGGAGGGGTTATCATATCAAGGAAACAATGGCTATTTTAAGTGTTATTCGTATTCCTTAAACTTCCTTGTGTTTTTTACTCAAGTAGGCTGAGTATATTATAAATAATAAAATTGCATAGTATATTTTCCATAATAAAGTCTGAGCTCTTTAGAAATCAAGCTCTAGATAGGTGAATTTCCACATGTCTTAAAAGGCTTATTGTTGTAAACATAAAATACTTTTTTCAATGACTTTAAGTGGGAATCTCTTCTGGAATATATAAGATATATATACCATGTTTCTTCATAATAAAATATAACATTTCATTGATTATTAGAAGTCATTATCCTTATATCCTTTTAACACTCCTGTTTTGTTCTCCTCTCTTGTTTAAGTGAGGTCAATTTTAGTTGAGGTCCTTCTTCCATGTTCTGCTTAATCTTCATGCATAGCCATAGCCACAATATCCTCTTTAGTCAAGTTATTCAGAAAAAAGATGGTTTACTCTTTGGCTTAATCTGACTAGTGGTAAAATTCCCCATCTTAAGGCCCTCTAGTAATTCCTCACTGTAGTTAGAAGATTAGCCAAACTCCTCTCTATTACCTACAGAGCCCTATATGGTCTAGCTAGCCCCTGCCTTTTCTCCAACTACTCAACCTTCATCCACTGTGGTCCACACACTAGCTTTCTCTGAGTTCCTCCAAAGAGCCAAGTTGTCTCAGGTCCTTTGCATTTACCATTGCTACTTCCTGAAAGATTCTCCCCTCGTTTTCGCCTGACTGCCTCTTTCTCCTTATTTTGGTCTAAGGCCAAATGTCAAGTCCACAGAGAAGCCATCACTGTCTTCTACCCCAAGTAGGCTATAACCCCTTTCTTGCTTTATTCCTATCTCAGAAATTAAAGCACTATTGGAATGCTTTAATTTGTGTTCTTATTTATTCATTTGTATTGATATTCTGTCTTGCTCACAGCAATATCACATTTTGAGGAATAGCTCCCAGCACATAGAAGACACTCACTAAATACTCTTTTTTTTAAAATATATTTTATTGATTTTTTTACAGAGAGGAAGGGAGAGAGATAGATAGTTAGAAACATCGATGGGAGAGAAACATCGACCAGCTGCCTCCTGCTGGGATGTGCCCGCAACCCAGGTACATGCCCTTGACCGGAATCGAACCCGGGACCTTTCAGTCCACAGGCCGACGCTCTATCCACTGAGCCAAACCGGTTTTGGCTACTAAATACTCTTGAAGAAATAAATCCTGGCTGGCTCATCTCCACACCTCCTGAAAGCTAATCTCTGTCTATAACAGAGAGTTCTGCTTTCAGTCTTACTACACATTGGGAAATCTAATCTAAATAATCAATTATAGCCCAGCCTGTACGGCTCAGAGGTTGAGCATCAGACCATGAACCAGGAGGTCATGGCTCGATTCCCAGTCAGGGCACATGTCCCGGTTGTGAACTCGATCCCCAGTGGTGGGCATGCAGCGATGTGATTGATGTTTCTCTCTGTTTCTCTCTCATCAGTGTTTCCATCTCTCTATCCCTCTTCCTTCCTCTCTCTAAAATCAATAAAATATATTTTTAAATAATAATAATCAATTACATAATATCCTAAGATCGCTGTCAAAACATTAAGAAGCTGGCAATGTCCAATGTCATTCGATCCAACTTTGGAAAGAGACAAAAGAGCTAAGAGAATGTTTGGACACACTCTAATTTCTTGGATAGTTCAACAAGATATAACAAACAGCTTAAAATAGTGAATAATAACACAAGGAGATCTAAACATAAGTATAAAGTGGCCCCAAAAAACAATATATGTTTGAAGTCTCATAATTTATTTTTAAAATCCAGATGAATTTTATATTCTAACTCTCTTTCTCTCTCTCTCTCTCTCTCTCTCTCTCTCTCTATATATATATATATATATATATATATATATATATATATCCTATATAATAAAAAGCTAATATGCAAATAGTTGTCATGCCCTCACACCATCATGCCATAACGGCTCAGACACTCAACACTGGGGATTGAGGAATGGAGACCAGCCAGGCACAAATGAGCTCGAGAGAGAGGAATGGGAACCAGCCAGGCTGTGGCTTCAGGAGAGGGACAAGCTGCCCGCTCTGTGGTCCTAGGCGCCAGCGGCTGGGGCTGTGGCCCAGAAGAAGGACAAGCTGCTCGCCCCGCGATCCCGAGCACCTGCGGCTGTGACCAGTGCTAAGCCACCTGCCCACGGTCTCCTGTGGCTGTGGCTGGCCTGGACAAAGCCAGCCCAGGTCCTGGGTGCCTGTGGCCAGCCAGAGGAGGGAATCCTGGGTCCCAGGTGTGGGATGAGGCAGAGGAGATTAAGGGTGATCAGGCCAGCAAGGAAGCAGTTAGGGGTGATCAGGCTGGTAGGGGAGCAGTTAGAGGTGATCAGGCAGGCAGGCAGAGGTGGTTAGAGGTGATCAGGCACGCAGGCAGAGGGGTTAGGGGCAATCAGGCAGGCAGGCAGGTGAGCAGTTAGGAGCCAGCGGTCCCGAATTGCGAGAGGCAGTCGGACATCCCCCAAGGAGTCCCAGATTGGAGAGGGTGCAGGCCGGGCTGAGGGACGCCCCCTCCCATGCACAAATTTCATGCAAATATATATATTTGTTTAATATAAAAGAAATTTCCCCTCAAATTGTTGGGGGAATGTACCCTCCAAGAAGTTGTGTCCTGTTTACCCTAGAAAACCACCAAGAATTCCCCCAAGTACATGTGCTCCAAGCTGATAAACACCTAGAAACGATTCTGGAGGAACCTTGAAGGGAGCACAATCCCCACCCACCCCTTGCTGCCTCGTCCACTTGCCCTCATCTTCATCCCAGGGAGGAAGAGCTCTGGAACAAAGACACCTACGTGAACCAGGAGTCCCAAGGAATGCGGAGTTTTGAGACGGAAAACAAGGTTAAAAGTTCTATCGTTCTGTATCATTCTCTTTTCAGACATCTCTCTCTTCTAAATCATTTCTTTTTTTTTTTTTTTTTTTAAATATATATTTTATTGATTTTTTACAGAGAGGAAGGGAGAGAGAGAGTCAGAAACATAGATGAGAGACAGAAACATCGATCGGCCGCCTCCTGCACACCCCCCACTGGGGATGTGCCCGCAACCAAGGTACATGCCCTTGACCGGAATCAAACCTGGGACCCTTGAGTCCGCAGTCCGACGCTCTATCCACTGAGCCAAACCGGCCATCTCTCTTCTAAATCATTTCATTGCTCTTTCTTTCCATGTGCTTGGTGAGGTAAGAGGTGCATTTGGAGTCCAAACCTTGGTTCATAGTAATGAAGTTTCCTTTGATATATTTCTTCAGTTAAAAATCTCTAATCACTATTGGTGGGCTCATTGAGGATTGGAGGTTCAAGATCCAGGCCATCATGCATAAATTATAATAATAATAATACTTATAGGGAGAAGACAGAAGAAGCAAACAAGCTGGTAATGGTGAATTGAGTTGATTAGTAAAAGTCTTTTAAAATAAAATGTGATGAATGGAAAATATTCAGTCAGAGATGCCACATGAATTTGAATAATCAGCCTTTTCGTGACCTAACATTTGAAGGCATGAAAGAGAAGACCATTATCCCATGAGTGTACCAAAAAAGCAGATTACCGAGATAGTAATTATGGTGGCTCCTGCGGGAAGCATCCTAGACTGATGGTCCCGGCTGCAGCCCTCTGAAATTCATCATCACGTTTGTTCTGAAGCCATGCTTTCTGTAGCTGCCCCAGCCATGACTAAGCACAGCAGGGCTGCTAAGACAGGCCCACTCCTGGACGATGCAGGATTACTCTGATGGGCAACTTTAGCTTAAAGACTTCCAATTAACCTTGCTAAAACTTTCCTCCTTGCTTTCCTTCTTTCCCTCCTTCACAGGGAACAGTTTTGCCGAGTGATCTGACGTGTTTACACATCATTTTCTCCCAGCCTCCTCCAGCTTCCTCTGCATTTTCTCCCACAAAGTTTTCCTCAACAAATCTCATGCACATCTAACTTCATCTGCTTCTCAGAGGGCCTGAACTAACACAAGTAAGGAGCTATTTGAGGAATAGACAGGAGGAATTAGGCCATTTACTGCAGTTAGGATAGTTTAGAGTAAGACTAAGATTAATGGGTGATCATAAAAAGACCAGATTTAAGAGGGAGCTTTCTGAGAATAAGTAGCAGGTAACACAAGAGGTTGTGATGGTGGGGATGGAGGTAACAGTAATCAGAGTTTGAAGTTAATTATTTGCATACTTGATGCTACATTAAACCTAAAGCTCAATTAGAGAATCTGAAGAGATTTCGTTGTTTTTGGCAACATGCATAGTTTAGTTGATATATGTGGGTGGAGCCCTGTTAAGAGGACTATATATTTTTACTTGGACTCTATACAGTCTTTTTAAGAGAACTCTATAAAATGTTTTATTGGCTTTGAGGTGTTTTGCTTGCAGTTTTTAGGTTTGTGATGTTAAGGTTTTGCATAATTAGAAGTAAATAATAAAGTTAATTATTTGTATCAGATATCAGCATTTTCAGCCTATAGTAATATATGAAAAAACTTACATTTTTATATTCTTTCAAAGTCTCCATGTTTGAAGCTCTGTATCCCCAAAGAAATGCAGTAATGTCTGTAAAACTGAATTGGAAACTGTTTGGCATGTGCTATTTCACTGAAACCTAACATGGATCCTATGAGGTAAGGAGGGCAGGTAGCCTTAAAGCTCACTTTTACCAAAGATCAAACTCAGGCTCAGGGGAGCTAAATAGCTAACACATAGTCAAATCCAACCCAGGTGCAAGGTTGCAGTAGGCAGAATTTCTAGGAATGACTCCTAAGAATTCATAACCTAATCCCAGGGATGTGTGAATGTGATGAAATGTCATTTATTCCCATGATTCTGCTAGGTTATATGGGGTAGTTGACCTTATTAAAAGATTATTCAGGTGAATCTAATCCAATTACATGGAGCCCTTAAAAGCTCCTTCTGCCAGTGATCAAAGAGAAAAAAAGAAGTCAGAGAGAAAGATGGCAGAAGGGGAAGTCAGAGAGTCGAAGCATGAGAAGGATTCGAGGTACTAACGCTGGCTTGAAGATGGAAGGGGCCATGTGGAAGGCGTGAGAAGGAAATGCATTCTTCTAACAACCAGTGAGCTTAGAAAGAGACCTAAGCTCTGGGTGAGAACTGCAGCCCCAGCTCTTACCTAGATTTTGACCTTATGAGATTCTAAGCAGAGAACCGAGCTGACCTACACTTTGCCCAGGAACTGTGGGATAATAAATGGGCATTATTTTAAGCCACTATGTTTGTATTGATTTTAAACAGTGACAAAAAAACAAAACAAAACAAAAAAAACTAATACATGGGTTTTCTAGTTCCATCACTATTTTCACCATACCACCCTACTCTTAACTAATGCCAATAAAAATAACCAACAGTGAACTGAAAAGGCACAGTACTAACCTTATAATTTTGCTCGTTTAATGTTGATTAGAAGTCTAGCTTTCTAAGATTTATTTTAGGCCTGACCTCATTTCCTTTAGTTCTGAGCTTGTGGACTTGAACTCATTTTCAAGACAGACTCTCATTTCCTCGTCCTAATTTGAAAATAATTCAGGTGACATATAAATAAGAAGAAAATATTATAATATCCTAAGAAAATATTATAAGATTAAAACTTTTGTCATAGTTTGGCAAAGTTTTAAAACTCTTACAAAATACTGAAAATATCATGGGGATTGTTTGAATACATATAGTGAAACACTATTGTTTTATCTATCCATTGTAACTCCTTTAGTAAACTTTACTCACAATCTTTTGGGAATGCTCTTCTCCCAGTCAAACCAAGTGGGTCTGAGGAAATGTCCACACTGTGAGAGAATTTAATAAGATTGTAGATGTTTAGCAACAGTATCTAGCATATAGTAAGCTATCAGTAAAAAGTATATCTTCATCTCTTGTATTCCAAGATGTCTGAAAATCTATGTTAGAATCACAGTCCTATTAGAGAACGAAACTTTATGGTTTTCAACCTTCATGCATCCAAGGGTTAGTACCAGAAGAGATTCTTAGATCCTCAGTCACAGACATGAATTTTACTTGGTTACCTATCAGGTACCCAGTGGATATTCATACGGATGAATAAGAGGTATTTAATTACCAGTTATCAGAGAATTAAGCCCAACCTTTAAAGAAAAAATGATTCATATCTGCATCTTAGTAGAGAAAATAATAAACAGTAGGTCATGTGTTGGCTTCAAACTATTCTAGCGTCTATTCTGGAGAATAATAGAATCATAGGATTAGTAAAGTAAGTAATTATTTGTTTATGTATTTATTAATAAATAAAGCTCAGGAAAGAAGGTATAGCTCAGGGAAGTTAGTTGACTTCTACAAGATCAACAGTAAGTCTGTGACAGAGTCAGGTCTGGAACACAAGCTAGGATGGAAACTACAGGAGATGTCCTACTATTGGTGGTCACCAGACCAAGTAGAAGGGAAGAAGGGAAGTGGCTCAAAGTAGCAGGGAAAGTGAGTGAGATCGAGTATGGGAGATCTAGCACTTAGTTCTTTTCAGAGGAGCTTAGGAGCTGGAACCCACTGAAGTCTAATACTACTATTGGGGTAACACCTCTGAATGAACTCCTTTGTGGCCAAATTTCTGGAAAGAAGATAGACTAGGCTGATTCTAATAAGAGAATATCTCATATGCCATTTCAGAGAATTCAGACACCCTCAATTTCACCCACATATCCAACACCTGTGTCTAATCCATTTGATGGGCACGCAATACTCTTGCTTACTCTGCTCTTGAATCATGTTTACCATTGGCCAATCACTAATCTAAGGCTAAGTTTATAAGTATATTATTCTTTAAAAAGCACTCACAGGAAACCTGTCAGGGATAAAGGCTCTATACTAGGCATTAGGAACTTACTGAAAAGTGTTTAATCAAACTCCATTTTCCTTGTCCAATCAGAGAAGAGAGTGAGTTATTCAAAAGAAAACTAAACCAACCAGAAGTAACTCTGTATAACCTAATCCCTCCAACCCTTATGTCATAAAGACAAATAAAAGCTCATAAAGAACCTTTGCTTGTTTCAGAACCTTATCAACTTGAGCCAGCTGATAGGGAAAGTAAGTCTTATGGCTGAACTCTTGAACCAGGAAAGGATCAGTCCAAAGTTTTTGTCAGGTGACGTGACCTACAAAAGTACTCCCAATCCTTGGCTTATCTTTATGACTGATAAATGATTGCCAGTTATTTGCTCTATAATATATGCTTGGAAACTGCGGTTAAATGGCTGAAACTGTCCCAAGAAAGAGGTTTCCTTCTGGAAAAAAAGAAAAAATTCATCCCCTACATGAAAGGTTTAATTAATGAAAAAGTTGCTTAGATGATCAAACTATGCCTTTTTTTTTTTTCCGATCCAATGTTTTGTGGTTTGGGAGTTTTTTTAACAAGCAAAAAAAACCTTTAAACAGAAACCAGACTCTTTTATATTCTAATTTTTTTTCCACTCCATTATGTTGTAGTAGTCCATAACAAGAATATGACCTCATCAGTTATTTACTCCCATTTTGGGTTTCATATGATGGGTTTCATTGGAAATCCCCATTATGGGGGAAATTTCTAAACCATTGAGTAGCTCATTTGTTGGGGGAGAGGGGGGTTCTTTATAAATGAAAAAAGTTGAATTGTAATGGAGGAACAGTGAGTGATTTCTCTAAAGGAGAAAGTTTCAGCCTCCCCCTGCTTATTAAGGAAAGCTAGGTTTGAGATCCTAAAACAGGACTATGACCAAACTATGTGAGTATCTTGGGACCTTATGGACTAGTAGAGCTTAACTAGTTTATAAGTTTATTTTTTTAATATATTTCATTGATTTTTTACGGAGAGGAAGGGAGAGGGACAGAGAGTCAGAAACATCGATGAGAGAGAAACATCGATCAGCTGCCTCCTGCACACCTCCTACTGGGGATGTGCGCACAACCACAGTACATGCCCTTGACCAGAATCAAACCTGGGACCTTTCAGTTCGCAGGCCAACGCTCTATCCACTGAGCCAAACCAGTTAGGGCACTAGTTTATAACTTTAGACACTGACAGCCAACGGTAGAGTTAATAACGATACTGAATGACCAAGCAATGTGCATAGACAAGTGTTCAAGCAATTAGGGTAATACTCTCTTCTCAAGTGAATTATTGTCTGAAATACTGAGTTAAATGGAGTACCTACTATATCTAACAAAAACTGTTCAGTTAAATGCCAACCTCCCTGGCCCATTAGGAGAGGCAATAATTTATTCAAAATGTAGTTTAAGAATAAAGTTACTTTTCAGAAAGTAATCCTATTAAAAGAAAAAATGAGATAGAAGGCACAAGCAAGTAAATACTCTATCAGACAAAGTCACAGTAACTTTTTTTAATTGCAGAAATTATTCTAGTTTAAAAAATAATTTGAAAAAGCAATTATTTTCATAATCAAGAAATCAACAACAACAACAACAACAAAAGGTTGGGGGTTGTCTGTTGGTTTCTTTACTTGTTCTAGTTCACTTTCCTAAGAGCCAGTTTAGCTTCTCAGACCTTGACCCAGTGATAGATTAAAGTCCTTAATCAGAGATATGGAATGCCTTATCTAGTGACACATGTTCTTTCTCTGTCCTTTGAAGCACATATTGTCCCTCCAAAGGAAGTTCACCATGAAACTAAATGACACAGTCAATAAATACCTCATAGGAAGAGCCCCCTGGCCACCTGAAGACCACACCACAGCACCAGTAAGTCCTCCTTTTTAAGAACACGCAAATTGTATGCGTAGTTACAGGAGAAAGCAGCCTTAGGTCATTCTCCCAAGGCCCTGATGTGGAAGGAACCACCTAGAACAGACAAACAACCATTGTAATCCCTGGGACAGGGGTGTGGGCTGTGGGAAAGGAAGCTCAGCATGGAATTTGAAAGCTAGAATTGCAAGGTAAGAGATCTGAGAGCTTCCAGAGGAGTCTGGTTTGTTTGTTTTCCGTCTAGACTGAGCGTGCAAGGACTTAGGAAATATGCTTTAGGTTAGAAGACACCCTGGAGTTGTTTTCTTTCTCCACTTAGAGCCCCATGTAATAAGGCACATGCCAGTGTCTGCACTCAAAGCTGACTTAACGTCTACAGACATTCCCTCTCTTTCTCTGCACATCCAATCAGTAATCAAGGATGACTGCCACTACTTTCATTGGGCCTCCTCCACATCTCTCACACTACTCATGTCTTCAGTATTTCAGATTATCTCAATATTTCTCACCTGGATCAGAACAACTATATTCTAACTGCTCTCCCTGCTGCCAGCTCCTGGTTCAGATTCTATATTGCTTTCTACAGAGCAAGACTGGCCATAGGACTAGCCAGTTTAAAGTTCTTTAGTGGCTTCCAACAGTCTCCTGGTTAAAATTCAAACTATTCTGGTACAGGCTCTGATAGAACAGTTACCTTGGTTCATATCCTATCTTTGCTATTTACCAATTTGATCTTTAATTCCCCGTCTATAAAATGGAATAAGAATAGTTCTTCTGTATAGGTGTGTTGTTAAACTTCAATGAGGTACTTCTTTTAAAGAGCTCAGTACTGTGCCTAGTAAGCAGTCAAGCCCATAGTTGAAATCAAAGCCCATCATACCCTAGGTCTGTTTTTAATGACTACATTGCACTACCGTTATTCCACTTTATTTCCCAAAACACGCGTCATAACAGGATTTCTGGTTCCACATACAAAGCCTTGCCACTTTCCTACTCAGAGAAAGAATCTACGTCCCATCCCCTTGAACTTGGACATGACCTGTTGACCACCTCAATTAATTAAGTCTGGCACAAGTTAGGCAATGTCATTTCCTAGGCTGGGTCAGAAGAGGCAATATACCTTCTGTCTGGCAATCTCGTTTGTAGCATGCACCTTAGGAGACCTAAGCTTCCGTATGAGAAGTTCAGCTACATGAAGCTACCACGCTTGAGAGGCCATGAGGACAGATCACTGAAAGCTAGAAATGTATGAGGAGCCCCAGGTGCCCAGCCATCCTTCACACAGGCCCCCAGTCACTGCATGGAATGGAAAGGAGCTGACCCCACCCAACCCTGCCCACATTGCAGATGTGTGAGCTAAATAAGTGATCGTGGTTATTGCAGCCACTAAGTTTTGGAACCAGAACACCCACATAAACCTCCAAATCTATTTACTCACTTTCATTTCCCCTTGACAACACACCTTCCATGGCCTTCACGTATGTTTTCATGCTTAAAAATCGCCACCAGCACAAACATTCCCTCATGTTTGCCCTCTCTTTCTCATGTTTGCCCTCTCTTTCCATGTAAAGCATTACTTTGCTTTCAAGAGTCATTGCAGGTAGTTCTTGTTGTGGCTTTTAATTTTAGTCATCTTTCCTCAAATCTGGAAACGGGTGGCTAAGGACCCAAACTTCAAGTCAAAATGTTTGGGCTTAAGGTTCTTGTTGTTGTTGTTCACTACTTCCAAGCTGTTTAGGACTTTATCTCCCTAGACTTCTGTTCCTCCAAAGACAGAGTAATAGCCAAACCCTTATCTGAGTATTGTAGATATTCATTTATAACTCCTAGCAAAGTTCCTGGTATCTAATGAGTTCAATGCATGTTGCTGTTATTAGAGTGCTAATTTTATTGCATCACAATTATCAGTTTCCTTTTCTGAACAAGAGCTGTGTATCCTCAATGCCTGGGACCTAGGATATGCAAAAACAGTTTTGTTAAATGAATAAATAAAGAACAAACAAACAAATGGATGGGTGAATGGGTGGGTGAATGAATGGGCAGGTATAATCTAGCTTCTCTTCAACTCCTATATCAAACATGTAGGAGAGGTAGGACAATAGAGATCTCCAGTCTTAATGGAAACAGCTCTGGTGCTGGCTGCATACTTTTCTTCATGACAGGTCCAGTTCTCTCTTTCCCTGGTAGTTCTATAATACCACGGCCATTATTTCTGACACTCCCTCATTCCCAAAGCCACGCAGAGAGCATCCTCACTTGGCTGAGTAAGCCCTTTTGCTCTTGACAATCCAAACCATGTGGTAGGACTGTGAGGAGAGCTAGTGCCAAAATCAGATGGCCTCCACTACAGATTCCTTTTCTCTTCTAACCACGTTATAGCGTGCTATCTAGATGCCTGACCTTGCCAAGTAAAACCCAGTTAATCTTTTACAATGTCAGCCTTCTTTATGGGCTCTAAGATATGGCCATGTCATATGGTGGCAGTGCTGTAGAAGGGACTCTGCTCTTACTGACAAGCAACTTTATGCTGCACTAAGCAAATAATTTACCCTTCTTGCCTCATGCATGACATTTCCCCCACTGATTTCTGCTCAATGCGAGAGACATTACTAAACAGCAATACAACCTTGCTTAATAAGGTGAGAAGAGATATTCTACACCTACTTTTTATTTTCATCATAGAATTTACATAAAATTCTATGTCACAGCATGTTGCATATTTATACATAAAATTCTCATTATAACAGCTAACAACCTATGGATATGATTGCTAAGTGCCAACAATTGCCATTGCAACACAATGTTATACCAAGATATCAATGTTCTTCTAGTACATATTAATTTCAATGTTAAAATAAAACAACATTGGGTTCCAACAACAAAGGGGTTCCGTCAGTGCCCTTTTATGCCCTCTTGCCTCAGCAAAAAGAAAAAGTTTAAATATTTTTAAATGAGTAAAATCCAGAGCGTTGGCCGTACATACTCATAAGTCATTTCACAAGGAAATATGAAGTTAATGTAATTATTGCTGTTACTCTTGTAGATTCCATGCTTCTCATAAGTGTAATCATTTCTGCATTCTTTCTCTGCTTGAAGGTCAGAGAATGCTGAGGGTTAGCAAGATTTCTGAGGCGTGGCACCACCTTCTCTGATTGGGCAGCAGCTCTCGAACGATGTGGGCCTTTTGCAGTTGACTCACCAGAGGGCAGCAGCTTTGCAGCTTGATGTCAGCCTGCAAGAATGTCAGACACTTCTCTCTGCCAGCTGCTGCACCGCCCTCCCGCCCCCCCAACCCCAGCAGTAGCCCAGAATTAAGCAAAGCTGTTTGGGTTAGCCTCTGACCAGCCTCCTGGCTGGGCTTCTTGCTGTCCTGGTTACCAGCTCCAGTAAAAAATCCCCACCAGATCTCAGCAGGAACACTAAGCTCTTCCAACTATGTGTCTCTGGGGATACCCAATATAATTGACCAATAAAGGTTTGGATATTTGGGGGAGTGTGTATGGTTTTCTGGGTGCCCCTCTGCAACATACACCCCCCCACACACACACACACATTCTCTCTTTCTCTCTCTCTCTCTCTCTCTCTCTCTCTCTCTCTCTCTCTCTCTCTCCTTCTCTAAAACACCAGAATGCATTAATAAATATTTAAAGAAGCACTAGCAAAATTTCTAAGTTATAAATGGATTGTATGCTATTTGTTCTCCTGGTATTGGATCTGCCTCAGTTTCCCCCACATTTCTGACTGTTCCAACTCAGATGGGAGCTAAGACTATTCCTGGAGTCCTTTCTACTGTAACAGTCTATGATCCCATGAATTTAGACAACTGGGAGCTTTCTGAGAGGAATGGCTTCCTGATTCTCATTAGGCGTGGCAGAGAGGCCTGCCCCACAGTAGCTGGTCCTAGCTCTGTGAGGACGGATTTTTATATATTACTTAGTTTCCCCTCGCTTCTAGTCTCTTCAGCATCTGTTCTTTTAGAAGTTCTGGTTTAGTTTTAAATTTTAGTCTTAGTTTAGTCTCAGTTTTCACCTTTTAGATGGTTCGTTTGGCTTTAGGCAACTGCAAGCAGTAAGCAGATGGTAGATTGTAGACCCAGTTAAGGTAATCATGGTCAAGGTCAAGCAAGCAATTAAACCAATATAGTTAAGCCAAGGTGAAATGATGACTCACAGAAACTAAGTCTGCCCTAATTCAACTTGCTAAAGTGTGAAGATGCCAGGGTTTAAGGCTGTTTGATTCTCTCGGTACACTAAGACTTAAGGCACAATTGCTCTTTCTGATCTTGCCCTCATTCTATTTCTTTATCCTGATGATTGGTAGCAGCCTCACCTCATTCTGTTTGAGTCTCCTTCAGGATCCTCCAGTTTGGTTACTCTAGCTTGTAGTAGGCTAAATTGCGGCCTTAAAAAGATATGCCCATGTCTTCATCCCCAGAACCTGGGAATGTGGCCTTATTTGGAAAAAATTAAGAATCTGGAAATGAGATCATCGTGGATGACCCAGGTGAGCCCTAAGTCCAATAAGTTTCCTTATAAGAAACACAGAGAGGAGGGATGCAGGGAGAAGAGGACAAGGCCATATAGAGCCGGAGACAGAAGTGGAGTGATGTCACCACAAGCCAAGAAACCCCGGGAGCCATCAGAAGCTGGGAAGGATGAGGAATGGGTTCTCCTCTCCATCCTCTGCTGACAGCACCTCCCCTGCCAACATTTTCATGTTAGACTTCCTGCTCAGAACTATGAATACGTTTCTGTTGTTTTAAAGGAACCAGTGTTAGTAATTTATTAAGGTAGCCATTGAAAACTAATACAGTTACAAGCTCAAATGCCTTATAGCAGCGGTTCTCAACCTGTGGGTCGCGACCCCTTTGACGGTCGAATGACCCTTTCACAGGGGCCACCTAAGACCATCCTGCATATCAGATATTTACATTATGATTCATAACAGTAGCAACATTACAGTTATGAAGTAGCAACAAAAATAATTTTATGGTTGGGTCACAACATGAGGAACTGTATTTAAAGGGCCAAGAAGGTTGAGAACCACTGCCTTATAGGAATCATACAGGTAATGAACTGAGCAAACAATCTAGATAGGGAAATTCTGGATTTAGCATCTCATATTATTTTTCATTCCTAAAACCGGTCATTTCAATGGCTGGGAAACAACAGAAAGTGCAAGTGGTCTGAAGCAAATGAGAGAACAAATGTCCTAACCAAAGAAGTATCCATCAACCAGACCAATAATTGTTACCATGTGAAAACAAGCCCAGTATGGCCACATCTTCCCACTTTTATTGGATCTTTACTTAAAATCTCCTGCGTTTTAAGTGCTGGCTCAGAGAACAACCAGGCAAACTGCACTCTGTGGGCCCAATCAAACGTGTTTGAGAGCTGAATTGTAACCACAAGTGGCCAGTTGCAGTGTCTGGAGCCAACTGACCCTTCTAACAGTATCTAAGGTATGTGCCACGGAGAGTTCATGAAACAACCAAGAGCAGAACCTTGTTTCCTTGTTTTCCACCTACTTAACCTGCTCTGCCAGCCCAGGATACTTTCACTCAAAATCCCTCCCTCCCTCCCTGGTGTAGGCAGCGAGAAACCGTTTGTTACGACCTGAGATAGTGTGCCTGCCTCTTCCTTTTCAGCCTCTCCTCTTAGTTTCTCTAAGGCAGCTTAATTTAGACCCTGACCATTTAATACAGGGGTGGGCAAACTTTTTGACTCGAGGGCCACAATGGGTTCTTAAACTGGACCGGAGGGCCGGAACAAAAGCATGGATAGAGTGTTTGTGTGAGTAATGACTTTAGAAGGAAAGATGAAAGAAGACAAAATATTCACTAGGGAGAATTAAAACCCAAAGGCCATTTTGCTGTGTTTATTTTACAGCAGAGCACTAAAATATATTCTACCGAAAGGATTGGTATTTAAGTCAGATAAAACCTAAGATATAAAACTGAGACATAATTTGATATTGACATAGCTTCCGTATTTAGTTTGTTAAAGGTTGCTACTTCTGTGCTCTTTTACCTCATCTCCAGAGCCACCTGCTTCCCAGCTTCAGACAGTGTGTCCTGTGGCAGACCACGAGGTAAGACACTGTTCAACTAGACTGAATCTTTCGGTCTTTCTGTGAAGGCAACTAGGAAGACAGTGATGAGATCTGTAACTTTTGGTTGAGTATGCAGTGAGGAAAGAAAGTTGTAATCAACTTTCATAAATGATCTCATGGAAGAACTCTGACAATAGCTAGGGTAGGAATGGGGATTGACTAAATAGGGAATGAGGGATCTTATTGAGGAAAATGGCCTAAAACTATTGTGATAATGGTAACACCACTCAGTAAATTTATTAGAAATCAGTGGGTCGTGCACTTAAAATGGGTGAGTTTATGGTATGTAAAGTGTACCTCAAAGTTGTTTTAAAAATTAAAGTTAATCATTAAAAGAATAAAACTAGACCCATAACACATTCTCTCTCTCCGATCCCATAAACAGTAGTCAACAAATTTGTCAACTGTTCATATAAAATACCATTTTTTAATCTTTTTACATATTTCAAGTGTATAATACCTAATTCAAACATAACAAGTACAAAATAGAACACAATGAAAAATTTTCCTCCCTCTGTTCTCCCTTAGGCACCCAATGCCCTTCCCTGAAAACAATGTTATCAGTTTCTTGTGTATCATTCTAGAGACATTTTATGCATCTCCAGAATGGTACCTGTGTGTATGTATTCTATCCCCCGAACCACCCACACCTTTTTCTCTTTAACTTGTAACATAGTATACACAGTGTTCTGCAATCTTTTTTTACTTAGTAATCTATATCATATCAGAATTCAAACAGTGCTCAGATCTTTTTATCTTTACTGTCCCACTGCCAGAGAGCTCATTGGACCCTCAGCACCTCTTGCCTGGACCATTTTATGTAATTTGAGATGCCATCTGTTATAAGATTCACTGGTCTTTGGGAGCCTTTAAGAGAGAAAACTGTTGCTGATTAAATTATTATAACATGCCATTGATTGTAAGATGCAGCCTAATTTCATTTAAAAAACAACAACACTAATGCTAAACAGTGCAAAGATATAAACAATAAGTATGACCTTGTCCCGGCCAGTTCTCCAACCTCCAACCTCACTTCCTTTTAATTCAGTTTCCTGCCAGTCATTTTTCTAAGTTCTAGGTTTAATCTTTTCATTCCTCTACTTTAAATCCTTTATGGTCTCCCATTGCTACCGGATGACGTCCAAATAACTTAGTGTGATCACAAGATCCTTCCCTTTTCTGGCCTCCTTCCTCTCCACTAACCTATGCTCTAGACATGCTCAACTATTGACTGTTCCTCAAAAATCTAGTGCTCTTTCAAAACTTTGTGCTTTTGTGCATGTTGTTCCCTCTGCCTGGAATACACTTGACCTCTTTCTTCCTAGCTAAATACCATTTGTTCTCCAAGACTCATCTCTGGGAAAACTGCCATGAACTTCCCAAGTTCAGTGAAATATCCTCTCTGTACTGCCACTCTCACCGTGCTTAATTCCATCAAAAGCACTTCTTGTCTCCTATTAGGCTCACATTTCCTTGCCTGTCCTCACTACTCTCATTTGCATCACAAGGGTTTGCCAGGGTGCCTCATTTATGGTAAGCATTCAGTAAGTGTTTATTGAAGAAATGTGTACTTTGGCCCTGGATGTAATCTGCAATCATGGAGGTGTGGTCAGCTCGGTGTAGGGGGAAGTACACTAGGTCTGAAGTCAGGATGCCAGCTATGGGCTCTGACACCTCTGCCCCTCTGGTCTCAGTTTGGTCAGTTAATGTTTCCAAGACTCGGTTCCCTCACCTAAAAACATGGGCAGTGGTACCTGCCTGCCTACAGGGCTGCAGGGATTCAACGAGGGGAGCGTCCGAAGTAACCGGCATGGAGACGGTGCTCTGACCAAGGCGGCTTCCATCAGAGTGGCTGGGACACCCTACGCTGGTGAGCAGGGTTCATGTGTCCTGGAAACACACACACCACTGACACATGCTCTAATACCAACTAGACTTTGGTTTCCTGTTTTCATTTCAGTTTTTAAAAGGTGATATATACCACATTTGAGAAATCAAGTTGATGGGAAAAAAACACCGCACATATACACTCAATTCTTGCTCATACCATTATCCCCAAATGCTGTAGGCAATCAAACACCTTTAATGGTTTCTTTTAGACCCTTCCCATGTTATATATTTTTTTAATATATTTTATTGATTTTTCACAAAGAGGAAGGGAGAGGGATAGAGAGTTAGAAACATCAATGAAAGAGGAACATCGATCAGCTGCCTCCTGCACACCTCCCACTAGGGATGTGCCTGCAACCAAGGCACATGCCCTTGGCCAGAATCGAACCTGGGACCCTTCAGTCCGCAGGCCAACGCTCTATCCACTGAGCCAAACCGGTTAGGGCCCCATGTTATATTTTTAACACAAATACAAGTACATAAATACATATCTCATTCCCTTTTTTACACAACATGTACAATATTTTTTTCATGGTATATCAATATTCGTATTTCTGAATATCACTTTTTTCAGGGGCTTTGTGACCTTCTGAGTTTGCCCATAAGAATTCCAATCAAGTAGACAAGGATGTGGAAAGAGGTTTTAGTTACTGCTTCTCATCACAACTCTGAGCTCTCAGGAAAGGTAAAAGCTTTGACCCATAGCCTCAGCTCCTTCTTCAGGGAACCACAGAGAAACAGCGTGACTAAAACAATGAAAGACCTAAAAGTCACAGCAAGCCACAGGGGAAGAAATCTGCACCCGGGCAGAGGGCAGTGCAGATCTCAGCAGCATGAAGTCAGAAGAATGCTGCAAACAGCTCCCGCGCACAGACTCGGAAGTCTTCAGCACCACTGTCTCCTGCATGTTTTCACCATATGAGTGAGAGGCTCCCTAGTGAGCCTTCCCCTTTAAAAGAAAAGATTATTTTCAAAGTTGCACACGGGTTCTATTTAGGGGCTGCTCAGGTATAGAACAAGATCTGCTTTTTATTTAACACTAATTTATTGGGCTAGTATTTTAAAAGATTAACCATCGTATGTGCTGGCAGAGTTGCAGGAAAACTGGAATTTTCATTACTGTAGGTGGGTGGGAAGGCAAAGGAAATGACCATTTTAGATCGCAGTTCCACATATCTTCCAATGTAAATCATTCACCTAAACAACAGCAGTTTGATTAGTAAAACATACATCTGGATAATGAACTGAATGCAATATGCCCAGCAGATTTATTTATAATACCCCAAACCTGGAAATAACCAAAATCATAGACAGATAAAGTAGTAATTCACAGTACCCAATACTACTCAGCAATGAAACAATTATCTATTCACATAATTGAATCTCAAAATAACTATTATGTAGTGTGAAGGAAACCAGTATTTGTTAAAGACTACACACCTTCTAGTGCATATAAAATTATGAAAAACTAGAGATCCCTCGGCGTGGCCTGTGGGGATCAGGCCGAAACTGGCAGTCCAAAGCCGCCTGCCGCTCCCACTCATCCGGGCCCTGCTGCGCATGCCGCGGGCTTGCACCCGGTCAGTCCTGCAGATCTGCTTTTTTAAAGGCTTGTCTTTAGACATGAACATTTCCTTATGTGTTCAGAAATCAAGAGTTGGTAGTATAAGGAGGTAGGTTGGGCTTTATAAATAGCTATTATTCTTTCTCTTTTGTTGATCACATAAATGATAAAGTAACAAATACAAGGCTATTAAAAGCTTGTTGAAATGCCCGGTCAACGTGGCTCAGTGGTTTAGCGTAGACCTATGAAACAGGAGGTCACAAGTTCAATTCCTGATCAGAGCACATGCCCCAGTTGTGGGTTCAATTCCCAGTAGGGGACATGCAGGAGGCAGCCATCCGTGATTCTTTCTCATCATTGTTGTTTCTATCTCTCTCTCCCGCTCCTTTCCTCTCTCTGAAATCAATAAAAAATATCTTTTTAAAGTTTGGTAAAATGTGGATATTCAAATAATATACCTTTGTTTTATTGGCAAGTTTAATCATGACCCAGGTTGCCCATGTCCTCTCCCCACTTCTCTGATTTTTTCCTCAGGCATCCATTACTGGAGTTGGTGGTCTGAAGTTCTTAAAACTCTCTCATATGAATGGCCCCAGTGTAAGCACTATGCTCCCCACTCCCAAATCCCTGACTGCCCATTGCCTTTACTGAAGATCTCCACGTGGACAGGAAAACAGACTAATTAGGAGAAGTCTAATGAGTCAGGTGGCACAAATAGCAGATTTACCATCTTATGCCCAGGAAATTACTGTCGCTCTGTCTCCATTAATCATGTGTACTTACCGCAGAAAAGTTAGCAGGAAGATTAGAACAGGCTGGGAAAGAGAACAGAAACTCCTAATGGTCTTCATGGTGTGTTTCTAATTGCAAAAGCCCAGAGATACGAAGGCCTCCATCTGCTTTCTTTACCATACCAGCCACAAACACTGCAAACCCAGCAACAAAGAAAAATAAGTGCAGGTATCTATGGGAACAAGTAAACAAAGGCACTGAATCCAACACAGTAGGGGGGACAAGGACCATTAATAAGGCAATCAAGTGGAACCCATTAAGAGCTTATTTCTCAACTCACTATAAAGATATTGACACAATATATTTATTTGGTATCTGAGCCAGAATAATAGTATAGTCTGATGAATGAGCTGGAGATGATGAGGTGGAGAAGAGCAGTGGGATTAAGACATGCAAAAGCACTAAATCTCTACATCATGAAGTAACAGGGTAATTTTATCACCCCAGATAGTTCTATGTGAGTGGATATGGAGACAGGGCCAGCGTCATGGTGAGACTAGGTGAGGCTGGAGAAATGGCCGGAGCCAAATGATGAAGGACTTTGTGAGGTCATGCTATGAATTTTACATTTTATGTGAAAGGCCCTCATGGGAGCCACTGCAGGATTTTAAACAGGGAATAACAGGAGCATATTTAAGTTGTAGGAGGGCACTCATATATTATATGTAGATAATGGTGCTGTTTCCATAGCGCCTACCATACTATACTGTAATAGGCATCCGTCTGTCCCCACACTAAACTGTAACCTAATGAGGACAGCATGGCTGCTTTCTCATTATATCTAGTGTATGCATAGCACATATTTAGTCATTAATGAATGAATAGATGGATGGTGGATATTCAATCTCATTCATCTTTTTGCCTCTAATGCTTATATAGTACTTAGTACAAAAGTAATTGATAAGGGTCTGTTGAATAAATTAATGAATGCAGGCTTCTGCCTCACTCTCCACACTTATCTCCCAGCATTCTCCAAGAATCATCTATATACATTAAAGGCTAAGTGACCGACCATACATCCGTCTGACCATCCAACCAACCAGCCAGTACATATGACGTGCACTGGCAATTTAAAAATAAATGTTGACTCACGCATGTGTGATACATATAAAGCTCTCGCTGGTGCCAAATGCATGTGACCAACCAGCCGGTACATATGACATGCACTGGCAATTTAATTTTGTATTTTAATTTTATAATACTATATTATATATACAATATTGACACGTAATTTTTTGCAGTAATATAATTATTGCACGAATCTTTCTTCTAATTAATTTCCTTTCAATGTGCATGAATTTGTGCATGGGGCCACTAGCGGTCCTATAACAATAAATCTGTGTAGTTTATCTAAATTCCCTTCATTGTTTTCCTCTCATATGCTATTCCCTCTGATTGGAATTCCCTACATTTATCTACTTCCTATCATGTGAATTCCAATTATCTCAACTTGCAGTTCAGATTTTGGTATTATAAAATCTCCCACTTGGGGACAGCCTATTGTAATATCAACACCTCCCACCACCCTGCTAATTCCTCTTGACCCACTAACTTCTTGCCTCTCATTTATATAGTTTTAGTTACATGCCTAACATTTTGTATTATAATTTATTAATTATATACAGCCCTAGATTTTGAGCTTCTAGGGGACAGGATAGGTGCTTCCTTATCACCCATCCTAGGCCTAGGCCTTGATCATAAAGGACACTCAAATAATGTGTTTTTGAATGTTACTTGTCTATTTTTTAAAACTATGTTTTATAACTTCTGGAGTTGGTTAGTGTCATGGTTTACTCTCCAATGTGTTACGCTGTATTTTGTGTCCTAAAGACATCTAAGGCTGTCTTCAACATGTGCCCCAGAGTTGGTGAATAATTCTGTGTCCATAGCATCTATTGCCTTTGTGATTTCTTCTCTGGCCTCTCAGCTTTCCTGCAGACTGAAGAGTCCTAAGTCTGAAGAATTAGACCCTTAATAATCATTTTTCCCCTCAGATCCTATCTTTATTCAAATTATCCTGCAGTATGCTTACAGAGGCCAGAACCACACAGTATCCTAGGCACAAATACAAGCCTCCTATCATTGTACAGATGGAAGGTTATGTATTTGTATTTCATTTTCAGAATGCTTCCAGTAGTGGTTGTGATTTTATTGGTTTTCAAAGAAAAAGCAGTAGATTGAATCAGAATCTTTGCAATGACCTCTGAGTCTCCTTTTCATCTACAATAACTCAAAAGCCCAGTGCAGTGTCCCTCCCCTGCTGCCCCCCACACTCCCTCCCCAATGTCTTTGTCTCTGATTGAGATCATGGCCACCTACCACTCTTTGCAGGGGTTCTTCCAACCCTGGTTACCAGTGTCCTGTTCAACAAGAGATGGTGTACAGCTCACTTTTTTCAATTAGAATATGAGAGAAGAACTAGAAATAACTGGTTCTCTTTCAGTTTTCCATAAAAGCAATCTTTTTCCATTTTGCTAATTTGGAAATTAGCAAATTAATCTACTTTCAAGGTTTAAAAATAATAATTATTATTATTGCTGTTAATACTAGTAGAGTACTATATTTAAGTCAGGCACTCTTCTAAGTTATTTCTATTATATACATATAGTCATTTAACCCTCACAAAATTCCTATGCCGTCTATACTGTTATTATTCCTATTTTACAAATGAAAAAACGGAGGCACAGAGAAATTGAGTAATTTCCAAGACTAAAATGTGACAGGGTAGAGATTTCAACCTATGCAGCCTAGAGCTGGGGTTTGGTGGACAGGGAGGGAAGGAGACAAGACAGAGAGTTTTTACTGAGTCTTTCCATCATCAGCAGCAAATTTGGGTATTTAACTTGCTGAGCCTCAGTTTTGACATCTGTAATGGGAAAATAGAAATACCCCAGGAGGTTGGTTGACAGTAGTGAATATAAGCATGCATGTAAAATACCTAGCTGACTGAAAGTGCTTAACGCATATTTCTCTCTCCCCTCCCCCCAATTAGTTCTCTATTTTCAGATTATAACCATCATTTTCGAGCGACCATTAGAAACCAGTCGGTTTACCTCCCAGCCCTGTCCTGCACCAGCTGCATGAACTGAAGCCCCCGTTTCCTTTAAGTGTAAGCGGGCAATCATAAAACCATCATAGGTTTAAATGAGATCATGTTTGAAAGGCAATTAACCCAGTGCCTGGCATATGGTAAATGCTCAATAAATGACAGCAGCTATAATGATGGTGGTGATAAGAAAGAGGAGGGGTTTATGAAGGATTACAGTGATGATGTTTTCAGCTTAATTCTCTCTTCTCACCTAAAAAAAAATAAAACCTGCCATCTGCCCTCCTGGGCTATATGAAATAGAAAAGCTCACTGCAGAAAACTTAGCAGGTAGAATGGGCTGGGAAAGAGAACAGAAACTCCTAATGGTCTTCCATGATGATAGAAGCACAGGATTGTGTCTGACCATGTAAGCACAGAGCCATGAAAGCATGCATCAGCTCTCTATACTGTTCACGCCACAGATACTGCAAACCCAGCAGGCAAAGAAAAACAAGTGCAGGGAGCTATGGGAATGAGCAAGCAAAGGCACTGAATCCAACACAGTAGGGGAGCAGAAAACTATTTGAATCCCCAGAGACTATCTTCAAGCACTACAGTCTCAACCTTCTAGTGCATAAAATTATCTGGAACATTTATTAAAATTTCAGATAGCAGGGAACCACTCAGACACCCAGAGTTGGCAGCCCCGATCACACTAAAAAGCACTGCCCTGTGATTAAATCAGCATACAGGGTGTGGCCAAAGGTAGGTTTACAGTTATGAGTACATGAAACAGTTTAGTTTTATATTATTATTTATTAATTATTGCATTATTTTTCCATATGAACAACTGTAAACCTACTTTTGCCCCACCCTGCACTTATTGCCTTAAACCAAGATTATTCCTAAGAGTCTAAATGAGATTTTTAGTGGGATTTAAGATCAAGTATTGCTTTAAGGAGATTATTTATTGAAATAATATTTATCACTGTATGCCAACTCAAAGCATTTGTTCAAATATCACACAGTTCTTGAGAATACAATAAAAAATGAGACAGACACTCCTTTGACAAATATATTTGTGTACATATATATAAACATAGAAATGTATACTAGTATATACACATGTGAGAGTTGATCTCAGCAGTCTAAAGTAGCCTTACAAGAATTTTCGGTCTATTTTTATTATCTCATACAGCCTCGTCTTAAATTTCCATTCCTGCTAGACTATAGATGGTACCATCAATATTTACCTATTGTTACATGAAGGATGATGAATATGTGTTTTCTCTAAGGGCTAACCTCATTTTATTTATACTGTATACCTCATACACTCATCAAGAATGTTATAATACACATCTTAAAATTCACCCAGTGGACATTCCAATATTAGTAAAGAAAATGTGTGTGTGGAGAGTGCTGCTTTACAGGTTAAGAAAGTAAAGGGGAAGAGTTGATATTTCCACTGACAACAAGAAAGGCAACATTATTATTTAATGGTCATCAAACTGATTCTGTGCCCAAATTACTATACAATGATCTGTTATCAACTAAATTTGGTCCAAGTTCGCCTTGGAGAAAAATAATTTTCAAAGATAAACAGTGAAATTTTCAAAATATTTCACTTGTAGCCATTATTATGGTTTCCACAGTATTATTAAGAAGTAAATCTAAAATCCTTCCAAAGGCAAATTTGAGCTCAGAACCCAGATAGCAGATAAATGCACCTTTACTGATCTTAAAAATTTTTTGAGATATTTGATAATTTTTAGACATCTCTCATCAAACCTTTAGACAACTTGAAACTAAAGGAAAATTGCAGATGGTTCTTAATATAAACCAAGTAACTACACTTGGAGACAATAAACATCTCACCTTTTCTGAGGTGTTTTCAGTATTTTTCTAACATTTGTTACATACAGAATTGGATCAGATGAATATCACCAATTCTAGATCTCCTCTTCAGCATTATTTTGATCAAGTTTTTTTTAAATCAAACATTATTTCCAATGTTTAGCAGTAATATATTTTAATTTAACCATATATGAACATTTGAAATCAACCATTGGCTCAGACTGATGCCAAATTTAAAGAAAATAAATTTCAGAAGCTTAGTTGTTTGAGTTTCCTAATTTCATAGCTCATTAAAATTTGTTCCAAAAATTATTCTGGGTCTTATTACATATTTCATGTCTTAGTCCTACAGTTGAATGTTTTTAATATTATCTTTTGAAATTAGAGATTTAAATGGTCCATTTCATCTTGCTACTACTCATCCTATCCCTTTTAAAGGAAGAGTTACTTGTCTGAAAGAAAGTGTGGGGATGTTTGTGACCTGTCATAAATTAAAATCATGTGGTATCTTTGCTCAGGTGACGATCTAAGAAACAGGTGTCTATTGAGTTTCTGGGGGCGGTAGGGGGGAAGTTTGGTTTGACATGCAGATGTGTGGTATGCCCCTGTTGCTGATACATCCAGACACTTGACTTCAGACAAAGGCAATCCAAAGTTCCTAGTCATTTTGTTTAGTTTAGCTAAGGAACCCTTGGGAACTCCACCCAGGCCTGGAGTCTGCTTGCCCAAGGAGAATTTTACTAGGTACATTTAGTGGCATTTCAAAGTCCACAAGGATAACTTTATAGGGTCGGCTGATTTTCTTTTTATAGAGTTTGACCTCATTTCTTGAAACCTCCTGGAAGACAATGTAAGTGTAACTTATGACTACTCAAAGTAGATGTTGAGGGGAAAGTAACTCTCTAGTTTAGTGCATTTAAATCAACACACTACTCTTACTCATTTGTAGACATATTCAAAAAACAAGTTTTGCACTCAACCGCAGTTCACACTGAACTGAATCACACAGTGAACTACAGGAAGTTGACTGTAAAATATAGAGAATGCTGAGGGTCCATGCACTTTCTAATGGTGTGTGAAAAATGTGTATGTGTGCACAACTGTTCATTTTCCTGATGGAAGAATCATAGTTTTCCAAAATTTCTCAATGGGGCATATGATTCCAAAAAGTTTAAAACAACTGACATGGAGAGAATAATAAATGAATATTTGGCTGCCCTAATATCATGGATATTAAAACATTGCTTCAAAGATTGGCTTCAGTGACCTTTCATAATCACATCAGTCAAAGGCTGATTCTTAAGCCTTTCTCCTCAAGGATACCTGAGTCTCACTCCAGGAGGCTTTGCTCAGGAGGCCAGGCCCTTGAAAAGGCTCTCTGACTAGGTCAGTTCTAGGAGCAATCAGAATACTGGTAGAACACCAGATGGTTTTAGATGGCACAGCTCTGATATCCCCCTTGAGATTCTCTTTTAGTTCTTAATATGACAAGCCAATAGTCCCCATTGGTGTTGTGTCTATTTTACCATTTCCGTCACACTTCCCTGTCTCCCCTTTCAACAGAGAGCAACGCTCAAGCTCAGTCTTCATAGGCAACTCTATATGGCAAGAATTTTATAACATTACTTTTTTCATGGTATTTCTTTTTATGATTATCTTCTATTTAAGGCAAATTCTATTCATTTTCAATTTATAGTTAATAAGAAAAAATATTTTTAATAAATGTATTTCATTTTTAAAAAGAGAGACAACTTAAAGAAAAATATTTGTATTGGTACAGATGATACAAGGATATGACAAAATCATAAAAGTGCTATGTAAATTATAGAAAATTGGGAAGCACCAGACTAAATAATTGCTAATCAAGTCATGCTTTTATTTTTTAAGATTGACAGTCTTTTGGAAAATATAATTTATTTAGGACAAATCTTACAACCAACAATAGAAATTTCTACCAAGCATTTCTGAAAAAATAAGTACAAATTGTGAGAATGGCTTTAACATTGATTTGTTACTTAGGATGCTTTCAGATGCTATACTAGAAAACACAACTAAAAGTATCTTAAACAATAAAGATTCTCTCCTGATGGTACCAGTAGATTCAGTCAGTGGCTCAATCACATCAAGAGCCCAGGTTCTTGCCATATTTTCCTCTGCTATTCTGAGCATGTCAGTTTTGTCTTCCAATTTGTATCCTGCTGATCTTAAGATAACTTCCATGACACCAACTCCTCTGCCAACAATGACTAGATTCAGGAAAGTATGAACCACTATATTTTGTCCTTTTTAAGAGCAAGGGAAACTTACCCCCAAATGTTTTCATATTTGCCTTCACATGTCATAATCAAGGTTGCACCTCATGCCTACATTAAATCAGACATTGGCAAAAAAAAAAAAAAAAAGGAATTGCCATAGTTTAATTCCTATTCCCCCATGGAGGCCAGGGAGGGACCAATGAAGACCATGGGCCTAAATAACTGGACAATAATTGGGGTTCTCTTGGCAAAGAAGTAAGGAAAGAATGACCATTGAGTAGGAACCACACTGTTTACCATGAGCTTTCATTAACACAAGGTTTTAGCAAGTCTGAGAGTTGCAGAAAGGCTAAGGATAATGTTGGAGAAAAATTTTATTTCAGTGTCAACAATAAGTAATAAAAACCTGGACCATATTGACAAGATATGTACAGAAGATGGTAGCTTAAAAACACAGCTTTTTTACAAGTCTAAAAAAAAAATAACTCCCAAAAGAATTATATCAGGGATTTAAAAAGCATTGGTTAGCCAGTAATCATTCTCACCTATCCCACCCCCCTCAGATCTTGTGGGAAAAAAAAATAGATAAGGACAATCCCAGAGCAATAAAAAAAAAAAAAGTGGTGGTGGTAGTGATGGTAGTGGTAGTGGTGGTAGTTTTTAAGAATTTGATACTTTTTAAAAGATGTAGAGTAGTCATCATGGGGGGAAGAACATTATTAAACTTTGTTAGACTTTTTTTGTTGTTGTTAATTTTGACTTACATGTGGACTAGTTCAAGGGCATCTTTATCTTACCTGTGCATAGGGCTTGTAATGGGTGGGGTTCATTTGCATTTTTTGAGAGGAAGGGAGAGAGAAACATTGCTGTGAGAGAGGAACATTGATCAGTTGCCTCCGCTATGCACCCCAACCGGGGACAGAACCTACACTCCAGTTATGTGCCCTGACCTGGAATTGAACCCATGACCTTTCAGTGTCCTGGACAGTGCTCCAACCAACTGAGCCACACTGGCTAAGGAGGGCTTGTAATGTTTTAATCTTGCCCTGAAAGGTACCTTTAGCGCCAGTAAATGAGATGGGATATAAACCTTCAATTCACCTTTCTCAAGTTACTTGTGTTGTAACTGCTTTCTAAGCATAATTCTTGGCTTTATTCTCCACTCCAGAAGGAATGGAAACAAATAACTGCCTGAGTCATGATCTGGACTGAGACATGAGGAGACAGGAAAGGCCACTCAACAAATACTGAAATATTGATTGAGCACCTAAGGGGAGCCAAGTTCTTTGTATTTATTCTGATTTTCATCGAAACAGTAACTCTACCATACAGGCATTTTCATTCTGATTTTAAAGTTGCAAAATTGAGGGCTAAAGAAAGGGAGTGGTTCACTAGAGTTTACGAAGCTAGTAAACAGGGGAACAAAGATTTGAACTTAGGTCTTTCTGACCCCAAATCCCATGTTCTTTGCATTGAACTATCCTGTCTTCTGAGGGTCTGTGTAGCCAAATACCAAAGAGCAATATGAAGAGATTATGAAATGGGATCCAAGGAACAGGGGAAGAGATGTGAAGGAATAGAAGAAAGTCAAAACCAAATCTAGGCAACAAATAGATAGTTGGTACCACCTAAGTGCCACACGTGGAATAGAAAAGAGACTGGGATACCTGTCTAGACATGGTAGGGGAGGGAGGGAGGTCAAGAATCAATACTGACTCAAAGATCATTTGAAATCTAAGGGGAGAGGCTTTTTAAATGTTCCTTGGTGTAGAGCCAGAACAGGGAATAGGTGTGGCTTAGACTTGGAGATAAATTGGCACACCTGTGGAATGAGGCATTCACTTGGCAGGGTGGGGGTGGGGAAAACTTGCTTTATGGTAAGATTGTCTTTTCACATCTAGGTGGAATTTCGCTTACCTTACACTTATACAGATCTGGGTGCAAACTCTAGCTACCTGACTCTTAATTAACTGACACTTTTTTCTTCTTGATCATAGTCAAAATATTTTCATGTTTTACACATGGTAGAAGTTATCTTTTATCGTGAATCTTAGTAAACAGAGTTTATTGAGAATTAGTAAAGCTATAATAGCATTACCATACTTGAGATCTCTCTGGAAAAAAATGATTGCTCAAGTAGCATTTCTTCTATCCTCATACAAAAAGCTGGGCTATTGTAAAACTTTAGACAATAAATAAATTAAAAAAAAACAATAACAAAAAGCTGGGCTATTGTTGCCTAAGTTGTCATCTGGGTGTCATTGTTATCTTAGTTATCTGTCACTTATGGAGATTAAATATCAGTATTACAGTTGTTCCACATAATACATCATTTCAGCTATATGACTCATGTAGTGGGAAAGAATGCCGTTTACTCCAGTGTGTCCATTGTAACCTGTCTATCTTCATAATGGCCTGCATATTTTTCACCAGCCCTTCTCATACTTACCAGTGCTGCCAGAAAACATGGCAGATGTCTGCATTTATCCAAGCCTAAAGAAAAATAATGTTAGTGTGGAGACATATATTCAACCTGGGCTTACCAAGAGCCCATTTTAGTTTCAACCCAAAGTTGGCTCTACTCCACAAACAACTTGGGAAAATCTCAGGAGACCAAACCATTGCAACAGAATTTCCAGAAACAGAAACCCAATGCCATGCCTTTCCCCACCCCCTTCCTCTGAGAGGACAGAAAATGTAGACTACTCCACATGCTGTTGGACAAAGGTCAAAAGGTACTTTGATCAGTCCAACCCTACTGGTTTCCAGGGAGTGAACATAAACTCATTTTACTAAATATAATCACTAAGGACCCATTTCTCAAAAGGCTTGAACTAATTTTTCTAAATAAGTTTTTCTATATTTAAACATGCTTTGGAATTAGCCTGCAAAATTTACTAATGATAGATTATACTGCTTCTTTTACAAAGGTAAAATGAAGATTGTCTGCGTGATCTAGGAGTAGCTCTTTTGTGAAGTAGCCCAAAAGCCCTGAGGCATGGGTCAGAAACAGTCTTAAGTTCAAATTCAGACTCAACAATTTGATTCTGCATTACCTTGGGCATGTTTCATAAATTCCCTAAATCTCCTCATCTAAAACATAGGGATAATAAATTTTACTTTAACAAGTTGTTGGTTTGAATCCAATGAGTGGTACAAATAAGTACTTACAGCAATGTATAACTTAAGGAATTATAAAGAAGTGGTAATAGATTTAAAAAGCAATAGACTTGGAGGGGCGGGGCCTACGGACCAGCGTGTTCCCGGCGTTCACGGGGCCCAGATGGCGGGGCAGGTGAAGGACCACGAGGCCTTCCAGAGGCTTAGCTTCCTGTACCAGGGACCCGTCGGTGAAGAGGATCCTCTGTCGTGGCTGCTCGTCTCCCCTCATCCCAGGCCTGACCTGCACGAAGCGCCAGAGACGCTGCAAGGGACAGCGCTGGACAGTACAGACCTGCCTAACATGCTAGCGCAGCCAATGGTTCCTCAATGATTCTGCGCATGTTCTCTGGGGAGACCTGCCTGAGGCCCAGCGAGGGAGCCATTCAGATCAAAACCACCGCAGCCCCTGCCAAGCACAGCCCGACCCACCCCGACCCACCTTACTGAGGAAAAAGTGCAGCCTCAGAGCTCTCGTCACCAGTGATGGAGTCACCGTCTTCCCGATAAATAAAGTTTAATTCTGTTTCACACAAAAAATAAAATAAATAAATAAATAAAAAGCAATAGACTTGCTCAGAGGTTGAGTGTTGACCTATGAAGGTCACAGTTTGAATTCCCAGTCAATGCCCAGGCTGTGGACTCAGTCCCCAGCATTGGGCATGCAGGAGAGAGCCAATCAATGATTCTCATCATTGATGTTTCTCTCTCTCCCTTTCCCTTTCTCTCTGAAATCAATTAAAAAAATATATTTTTTTTAAAAAGCAATAGACTCAATCAAGGTTCAGAAAGGGAATATATGTAAGTACATTGTATTTATGTAGAGTGATTATTTGATTATTGAAAGAAAATAGAATGTTGGGTATTTTGAAAATTTATGTAAAATATAGAGCAACCACCTTCCAAATACCAGTGACCTCCGTATCTAAATCTGTAGCCTTGATTGCTACTCCAAGCTTTAGACTTTGATATCCAGCTCCCCACAGGACTCATCTATCTCAAAATGTCCAAAACTGAACTCAGCATCTTACCCTTCAAAACTATTGTTATTTTCTAATTTAGGGAGGGAGGGTACCCATGATTCATTCAGTCACAAATTTCTCAAACCTGGATGTCATCCTAAAATCCTCCCTCTCTCATGTTCTACCCCAAACACTTAAATCAAGGGTGAT
Organism: Myotis lucifugus; assembly: GCF_000147115.1. Classification (NCBI taxonomy): domain Eukaryota; kingdom Metazoa; phylum Chordata; class Mammalia; order Chiroptera; family Vespertilionidae; genus Myotis; species Myotis lucifugus. Next base: position 1,933,303 of record NW_005871269.1, on the reverse strand, counting down.
AGAGCTGTGGTTCTTGAGCCTGGCAGAGCTTCAGAACTAGGTGCTTTGAAAAAATGCCAAACCCTACCCCAGAGATTCTGATCCAGAAGGCTGGGAGTATGCTGAGGGAATCTACATTCAGAAATCCTATATAATAAAGAGGTTATATGCAAATTGACCATCATTCCTCACACAAGATGGCCGCCCCCATGTGGTCACAAGATGGCCAGCAGGGGAGGGCAGTTTGGGGGGTACCAGGCCTGCAGGGGAGGGCAGTTAGGGGCGACCAGGCCAGCAGGGGAGGGCAGTTGGGTGTGATCGGGCCAGCAGGGGAGCAGTTAGGCATCGATCAGGCTGGCAGGGGAGTGGTTAGGGGGTGATTAGGCTGGCAGGCAGAAGTGGTTAGAGGCAATCAGGCAGTCAGGCAAGCGGTTGGGAGCCAGCAGTCACAGATTGTGAGAGGGATGTCCGACTGAGCAGCAGTCGGACATCCCCCGAGGAGTCCCAGATTGGAGAGGGTGCAGACTGGGCTGAGGGACACCCTCCCCGGCCACCCCCCACCCAGTGCACGAATTTTGTGCACCGGGCCTCTAGTAAATAAATGAAACTTCTGCGGAGACTCTGATATTCATCAAGATTTGAGAGCCACTGTAGTCATGTAACTTCTTACCAGACCTCATATGTGTACCTTCTTCTCCATTCCTACTGCACCTTCCTTGCTTCAGACCCTCATGCCTCTCTTGAATACTGAAATCACGCCATAAGTAGGCATTCTTTATCCAGTCCCTCTGGCCCCCACACTATTTATCTATCCTCCTAGTGCTGCCAAATTTATTTATCTGAACCTAAGCTTTAAAGAAAAACAGATCTAAATCCAAATCCCTGCTTTGGTAATTACTAGTTCTATACCTTGAGCAGTTATTTTATCTCTCTAAGATTTGATTTTCTCATCAGGAACATAAGGATGATACTAGTACCTATTATATGTAAAGCTCTTAGTACAGGGACTGGCTTATAGCCAGCTATTGAAATCATCATTATTGTCTTTGTTATCATGACACAAATCGAATCATGTAATTCCTGTTTCAAATCCTCCTGCTCTCAGCCTCCTTGTCAATGAGCAAATCCCACTGTTAGGCCTTATTAATTCCAATTACTTTCTCCAGCATGGAACTCTAATTATCACCAGAAATGAAGCATCTTCTGATATTACATGTCCTTCCAGATTTCTTCCCATGGCTCACACCTCAGGCCTGCCCAGATGCTGTGGCTCAGCCAAATGGAAATATCAAGTCTGTGTTCATTTGGTTCATTCTCTATCCAGGTCTGACTTATCCAACTACCAACTAACTAGAGTTGGGTGTCCTGACTCTACTGAAGTTAATAAGCACAATCATCTGTATGCTTTGTATAGTGCCCAATTTACCACAGATATATAGTATACATAATTATATGCTCCTCCTTAAATAAAGTTCTGAGTGATTTTTGCCTTAGTTAATACCTAAAGTTTAAGCTCAGGTAGAAGGAAAGATAGAAGGAAAGAAGGAAGAAGCTCAGGTTATCTCAGTCTGGAGAAATACCTTTTACTGCAGATGGGTGAGTCTGCGGTCAGATCATCAAGAATGTCAATATTCTTTATAAGGAAGTGAAACATCTTGATCCCAGAAAATTACATTGCAGTTGAAGCACTACCCATTTCTGACTGGGGTTATTTGAAGGGCAGGGGGTGACAGAGTGAAGCCCTTGGGAAAAGAGATTAGTAGGAACACACAAAATGATGATGATGATGAGAATGTTAGCTAACTTTTATTGAGTATCCATCATGGATTGGGTTCTATGTTAATTCTTTTCCAAACATATTCCCTAATTGTCACAACAACCCTACAAGAGGTTGAGTGCCAGATAGAAAAACTGAGTCTCAGGGGGATTAAGGGACTTGCCCAAGAGAACATAGCTAGTAAACAAGCCTCCCCCACACACATTCCCACCACCCCCATAGAGGCTCAATCATAAGAGCACTTGAAGGAGAAATTTCAGCTCACTGAACATGGGCATGCCCAGGAGCTCTCTTGAATCAATCTGCACACTGTGCTCAGAAGAGCAATTAGTTCCTGCTTCTTTAATCCCTAGGACCCCATTTCCTTGGTTCAGGACTGGTTGCCCCTGAAGTTAGAACAGAGAGTGACTTAGATGACTCTAGTGCCAAATGAAGGTTGACAACAGAGTTTCACATACTGGCCTAGACAATACTAGCCTCTTAAATCACACAAGAATTCACTCATAAATCAACTAGATTCTGCCTATCGCATAAAAGTAAATAAACTTCTTGAGACTCAATTCAGGAGAATTATTCCAAAATACTCAAGACATATAGCCTCATTAGTTATAATATAAAAAAAATAAAAATCTAGCAACATGAGAACAAATAAGAAATTTTTGGCATAAATCTACAAAACTTGCATGACAAAATGTGCATGCCAACTTTGAGACAACATGAAATAGACTTATGATATAAGCTCAGTCTAAAAAATAGTCAAAATTACATCTACCATATGAACATAATTATGTTTTTGTTCAAAGCACAGAAAACAAAATGACAAAAAGAATGCACCACAGAGAATGTGGGTTCACTCTAGGTCAGGGGTGGGCAAACTTTTTGACTCGAGGGCCACAATGGGTTCTTAAACTGGACTGGAGGGCCAGAACAAAAGCATGGATGGAGTGTTTGTGTGAACTAATATAAATTCAAAGTAAACATCATTACATAAAAGGGTACGGTCTTTTTTTTTTTTAGTTTTATTCATTTCAAACGGGCCGGATCCGGCCCGTGGGCCATAGTTTGCCCACGGCTGCTCTAGGTGGTAGGAGCAGAATTTATACTGTTTATTTTTCTGCTTATTGACATTTCGTAATATTTTTTATTTTTATTTTATTTTTATATCACCATTTATCCTCTCTATGCCCTCCTCTCCCATCTCCACCCATCCCATTCTCCCACACACACACGCAATCACCACACTCTTGTCCATGTCAACATTTTTTATTTTTAATAAGAATAGGTTAATTCTCAACGAAAACATAAAGTTTATTCTTTTAAATAAAAAGAATTAACCTCCTGGAAAGTCATAATGTAACTTGGAATTGTTTTGGATTCTGACTCAGACCACCCTCCTATTTTCTTCATAATGTAGCCATGATCCTGTGACCCAACAACCTGGTGGCCTGTAGTAATCAGAGCTATTCAGTGACTGCCCTGAAGTTTCAAGGGCTTTGCCGTTTCATTACTAACTTATAAAGAGCCTTCAACAGGTTTTTGGCTTCATAACCCATCTGAAATGCAATCCTCTCCCCAGCAGTCCATTTCCATAGAGTGTTGTGGCGAAACACAGGACCACACAAGCATGGGCTGGGTTTCACTGTTAAGCATTTCCCGTTGTGTTTGGTTTCTTTCTTTTCCCTGGTGGGCTCCACTAGAACTTCTCTGTTCCTTACAGACTCCCGACCCAAATAGGGCTCCTCCTGCCCCACACAGCGTATCCTGAACAGAAGTAGCCGAGTCACAAGATGGCATCAACCAGATATCTCAGAATTCTCACCTAAGAAGAAATAGATGAGCACAGAAAAAAATCAAAGGACCCTTGTTACTGTCTTCCAGTGGTCAGTACATTTTCCAGTTTCTGTTCCAAAATATCTTGGCAGCTATTTTACTCCAGGAGCCAGAAAGAGGGAAGTCTGTTCTTTCGTCATTACCAGCAGCTTGGGGAAAACCCAGTCCTTTTGCACACAAACAGGGCTGGCTGCATTTGATTGCACAGAGCCAGTCAGACTGAAACGCCTTAGCATCCCATGCCTTCTGAGGTTATTCACTCAGCACCACCTCAGAGATTTAGCAGAGAGCACAAAACACTGCATAGAGCCCCTGTCAGACCTGTAGGTGGGAGGCACACCTGGCTTCTTCCACCTCTTGTCAGCCCTGGGCAGATTCTGTCAATTCATTTCCATAAAGCAATGCTGCTCTATATGACTCTGCCCAAAACACATTAAAAGTATCAGGTGAGGATTATCTGAATTACTAGAAAGACACCGTGTCAAAGAAATGTGACAAATCCTATATAATAAAAGGCTAATATGCAAATTATCCCCTTGACTGGGAGTCTGACCAGGGTGCAGGACCAGCTGGCCTGTTTGAGGTCCCTCCCCCCGGCTGGCCCTGCCCCCGGTTGCCCCCCCCCACCCTGATTGTGGGCGGGGCCAGCCCACCAACTGCCCAAGTCTCCTCCCCCCGGCCGGCCCTCCCCAATAGGGCCAATCGGGGCAGGTCAGCTGGACCCCACCCATGCACGAATTCATGCACCAGGCCTCTAATATAAGTATAAAGCTAGAAGAATCTAAGAAGATAAAGAAGAAAGAAAAAAGGCTAAAGCAGTGGAGGAGAGAAGGAGCATCTAGGGGAAATGAAGATCTAGAGATAAAGAAATCAAGAGAAGAGAGAATTAACAAAAGAAACCAACTTATGGCTAATTCCCATTCTGAAAAGAAAACAACAACAATACTTTTTGCCTCACTTTGGGTGGGTCTGCATCTGAGGGTATAAAGGGTGAGGAACCCCAAACTTTCCAACAACATTAAATTCATGGTTTTCCCACCTAGGACAGGACCACCACATCTTCTCTTAGCCTTCCTCTCTCTTCTACTCTCCAGTAAAATTAAATAATCTTTGATATTTATGTTTTGCATTGATTTCTTTTTAATTTTGACAGAGTGAATTAGAACTAAAGGAAATAAAAATAAAACCTCATACAAGGCCAATTGGAAAAATATTTTTCAGAGATTGGCAACTTCTTTGGTGTTAGTTCCATGATTCTGGCCTTTTCCAGCTCTTGTGGTGGACCCAAACAAACTCAGTAAAAATCAGCACCATTTAATAACACTCTTCATTTTACCAGATTATGTGGAAATCCAAAAAAAAAGAGTATACTTTTCCCTTAAAGAGCTGAGGAGCTCAAAACTGCATATACGTATAAGTCCCAGCTAAGATTTTAAAGGATCTCAGGGAGGGCTTACATAGAAAATGCATATTTATATGAAGTAAAGAAAATGTGGAAAAAGAATTGGTTGTAAAAATTAAAAATAAAAACACACATTCAGGTATCTTAAGAATTTGTTACTCAAAATGTAGTTCATGGGAGCTTATTAAAAATATAAAATCTTGGACCCTAACCCAAACCTACTGAATCAGAAGGTGAAGGGATTAGCAAAAAAAAAAAAAAACACATCTATACATAACACATAGACACAGACAACAGTGTGTTACAGCCAGAGGGAAAGGGGTGGGGGACTAGGTGGAGGTGGGCAAAGTCCGGGGAAATGGAGACAAAAAGAGACTTTGCTTGGGGTGATGGGCGCACGATGCAGTGTACAGATATTTTATTCAATTGTACACATAAAACCAGTGTGGTTTTGTGAACCAATGTCACCCCAATAAATTCAATTAAAAAGAGAGGAAAAACGAATTTGCATTTTAACCAAGATGTGTGTGTGTGTGTGTGTGTGTGTGTGTGTGTGTGTGTGTTAAAGTTCAAGAGGCACTTCCCTAAGGCTCCTCATAGACCTTTTCCACCCAGTGTTCAAAGTGAATGCAATTGGGCTTAAAATGTTGGATGGGGAAAGAAAAATATAACAGCCTCAAATAGTACATTAACTTTTTTAATTAAAGAAAAGAGGCAGTTCAGAAAGTGCAACCAAATTAATCAAACAAGTACAGGAAGAAAGAAAATGGGGGTTTCAGTTGCTGATAAGCTTAACATGAGTCAAGTGACTGCGGCTACCAAAAACAGAAAAACATTAAAAAGCAGGCAAAGACAGAGCCAGAGACTGCATTAATAGATGTGTGGTATCTAGATTAGGAAGATTCCACACACAGAGAGTGTACCTTACACTGGTCAAATCTTATCTAAGTACATTGGGTTCAAGATATCACAATTAGGAAGGATAGAGACAAACAAGAACAGTGTTTAGTAGATAGGGACCAGGATAGTGAAATTGAATTCATGGCTTAGGGGGAAATAACTGTGGAGGAATTGGAGTTGTTAAACCCATTTAAGAAAAGATATGATGGAATACGCTTAAAAATATGGAGGATTATCATGTGGGGGAGGGGGGAACACTTGGTCTAGGGACAGGCATTTGAGAATCATTGGTTAAGATATTTGGAAACCACTCACACCCAAGAAATTCTTTAATTATGGATTTCATTGGCTCCTTAAAGCATCTGTGCAAAACCAACAAGGTAGAGAAGCAGGTATCATTCTCCTCTAAGAGAAAATCATGATTAGTGATGGAGCCTGGTCTAGGTTTTCTGTACCTTAATTCAATGTGCTTTCATCACCTAACTTCCTATGAAATTCCTACCTTGGTAATCATTACAGAAAAAAAAAGTGACCAAGAAAACTTATTTTGACTTTTTTTCTTCTATTCTATGACCCAATGCAATTACCACAAGACTCATGTGACATTGTGCACCTAAAATATAGCTAATAGAGCTGAAAAACTGGAATTTTATCTTCATTTAACTTAATTGAAATAATAAATATAATTATTTATGATCTTCAATTCAGTTACTGGAAAACTTTAAGTATGTTTGAAGCAACTTGGATATAGGAATCTACTTTTTCAACTTCAAGAATTATAAGATTTAAATATGCCCTAGCCAAGTTGGTTGAGCATCATCTCATGCATGAAAGGGTCTCCAGTTCTATTCTGGTCAGGGCACATGCCCAGGGGGTGTGCAGAAGGCAGCCAATGGATGTTTATCTCTCACAGTGATGTTTCTTTCTCTCCCTCTCCCTTCCTCTTTCTCTAAAATCAATAATACCTTAACCAATAAAGAAATTAAAGATAAAAAATAATAATAAATTTAAAAAAAAAGAGTTGCCGGTAGCTAAATGGGACAGGCAGTTTCCTTCAGGTCAAGTAAAATGAAGGGTGTTGTAAACTGGTTATTTCTTAGGCAGATTTCCACGAACTGTCAATCACTCTCAGTTAACAGAAAATTACACCCATATATTCTTAGAAATCTCTCTAAGTGCTAGAGTGGTAATGCTCCTCTTTGAGGTGGTGTATATGAAAGACATGGGCTTGGTGTAAAAAATGTTAGGGGATTTTTGCATACTTTCCAGCCTAAAGGCACAGATGCTCTTTAAAATATTTTGCAGAGGTAGTGATAGTTTGACACATGTTCTGGGTAATTTTTTTGAATAATGAAAATATTGCTCTAAAATTAATAGTTCTTAGGAGAGAAAGAATTATGTTCTTGGTAGAAAAAGAATAATGACAATAGCTATTTATTTTCAATGGTATAGCTGTTCTTACTCTTTTTTCTGAAACATCTGACAAATATTGCTTTCCCTTTATCAATAAAAAGGCAATAATAGTTAGTCTCACAGAAATTAATAAGCAGAAAAAATAATATTTTAATTAGTGGCAGGGGCCAATATGGATGTAAAACAATTTGTACTGTTCAAAAAAAGAAATGGTCTGCAACAATATTAACATTTATTATTAACTGGACTATATTAACATGAACTTTCACATTCATGTTTTCTACTTTCATAATGACTTTCATATTTATTATCACCTTCCAGTTTCTATGAAATAAGATAGCAATATTTTGACAAACAACTAACACTGGTGAGGAAAAGGGAAATCTAGTACACTGCTGGTGGGAATGCAGATTGGTGCAGCCACTGTGGAAAACAGTACGAAGTTTCCTCAAAAAATTAAAAGTGGAACTGCCATTTGACCCAGTGATCCCACTTCTGGAAATATATCCTAAGAACCCCAAACCACCAATCAGAAAAGATATATGTACCCCTATGCTCATTGTAGCACTATTTACAATAGCTAAGATCAGGAAACAGCCCAAGTGTCCATCAGTAGATAAGTGGATAAAAAAGCTGTGGGACATTTACATGATGGAATACTATGCAGCTGTAAAAAAGAAGGATTTCTTACCCTTTCAGACAGCATGTCGACCTAGCGATTGTTAAGCTAAACGAAATAAGTCAGTCAGAGAAAGGCTAACATCACATGATCTCACTTATATATGGAATCTAATGAACAAAATAAATAGGTCCAGAGACATGGAAGCATGGAACAGACTGACAGATCTCAGAAGGAAGCGGGGAGAGAGGGCAGGAAGAAATAAATAAAGTAACTTATGTGGATATATTAATAGCCTATGGACACAGATAATAGTGTGGTGAAAGCCTGGGCGAGGGGGGCGGGTGGCGGTGGAGAGAGTTATTGGAGAAAAAGGAGGGCATCTGTAATACTTTCAAATAATAAAGATGAATTTAAAAAAAAAAACAACGAAGTATTTCCCCAGGGTATGTAGAAATATGTAAGATCCATAATGGATCATTGAACATTGAGTGAACTTATGCTTACAATCACAGAAATGGAAGGGGACTTAGAAATAATCACACGCCATGAAAAACTGAGGCCCAGAGAGGTATGCCCAAGGCCACAAAGATAATTAGTGGCAAAGTTAGCCATGAGAGAGCCAATAATGCCAGGCTCTTGATTGAATGCTCTTTCTACAACATTGCTACTTAGAAATGCCATTTTAAAACTGAACGTAATCACACTTTCAAATATGTGGAACTGCAAACAGATTTCTAGGTGCATGTATATCTAGGCCTCACATGCAGAAAGTTTTTAAAATGCTACATCTTCCTAAACCTGGCCTCTGAGTCAAGAGATCTGGGTCTGGTATCAATCTTTAGCCACTTGGTAGTGAGTCACTTTGTCATACTGGATGTTAGTGTCCTGAACTATAAAATGAAGATGCCAGATGTATCTGTTAGGTTGCAATTGACACACACACCAAAAAAAAAAAATCAAACTGACTTAAGTAAAAAGTTCAACCTGACTTATCTCTTGAATCTAAAGAGCCCAGACATGGCCATGTTTTAGGTGTGGCTTAATCCCGGAGCTGACTCACGTCACCAAGATCTAATCTTAATCCCAGCGCTGACTCACGTCACCAAGATCTAATCTTCTTCCATTCCTCTGCTACCTCCCTTTACCTGGGCTCTGCTTTAGGCAACACATTGCCAAGATGGCTGCCTGTATCCTCCCAAATTCAAGTCCTTTGGGTCAGACAAAATCAACAACTACGCTGTACAAAATGCCTTGCTAGGTCACTTATACACCGAGTGGCCAGATTATTATGACCGCCCCATCAGTACAATGAAGTGAATTAGTTATGCAAATAATAATAATAATAAAAACCTTGAGAGTATTTGCTTAGGAAGTTTTCAATATTCAGTATTTTTGGAAGTGTCAAGGAAGTACTGATGGAGTGGTCATAATAATCTGGCCAGTCATTATAATCTGGCCACTCAGTGTATATGCATTGATTTCGGATTCTGTGAGCTCCTGTTAGTGACTATCTTAGGTTATAAGCATATACTGTAAACTGTTTTTGCAGAAAGTTAGTACCTCTCTGTGCCCCAGAGGCAGACATTTGTTACACTTCCACTACCTCGGCCCTGATTCGTGAGTAGCACCTCACCATGTGCCCCACATTTCAGTTCTACCTGATTGTAGTTTCTTCCATGTACTGTATTGTAACATCTCACTTTGTATACACTCTTCCCTGTATCTGAGATGCCCTTATTCTTCCTTGTCTCTCTGGAAAATGCTGACTCATTGAAGCAAACATCATTTTCCCTGGGAAATCTTCCTGATTATACCCCGCCTCACAAGTGAATTGACCACTCAATTGACTTAGACCTTCCTACCTACCTCGACTGAAATACACATTTTGTATGGTATTCATTTGTTCACATGTCTTCTCCAAGGACCATTAGACAAATTTAAAAGAAGCATCTGAAAGAGCCTTGAAAAGGAAGGTAGCAAGCAATGAGGAGGGGCAGGCCATTGCGTTTGTCTTGGTTATAGGAGGTTACAGTAGATGAACTTCTGATGACATCTACAGCTACCAGAAAGGAAGATCAAAGCATGGTTCCCTGGGATAATTTCCATGATTCACTGTAGCTCAGGAAAAGCTCAGCCTAATAGGCTGTATTAATCACTTGGGTGTAGCTACTACTTGTTAGAACTCAATTAATTGGTTGACCACCAGTTTACTGCCACTTGTAGAACTTAAGGAATCAAAGAATTTACTATCTAAGCGTGATGGTGTTTCATTTGCTTGACTCATAGTCCATGTCTTGGAAAATAAATAAATAAATTCAGAAAGTATGTGTGTATGTTTACCAAAAGAGCTCATTCAGTATGGTAATACTGATGTTATTCTCATTGCAGAGCCACTCAAAGACCACACACACCACTGGAAAGGAGTCCAATACAGGCCTCTTAAGAGTTACACCCTCACACTCTTCCTAGGGAAACTCCACCTTTCAGCTTCTTTGAATGAACCATGCTGTCCATCTGCCTGGAATACTCTTTGCCCAGTGCCTTCCTGATCCCCAATTTCATCTAGTCAAATCTTTTTCTTTATGTTTTTATTGATTTTAGAGAGGGAAAGGGAGAGGGATGGAGATATAGAAACATCAATGAGAGAGAAACATTAATCGGCTGCCTCCTGCACCTCCCCCCACTGGGGATCGAGCCCAAAACCCAGGCATGTGCCCTGACTAGGAATCAAACAAGCGTCATCTCAGTTCATTGGTCGATGCTCAACCACTGAGCTACCCTGGTCAGGCCATCTAGTCAAATATTATTTTCCTTCAGTTCACAGTTCCCAAGAATACCTCCTGTGATCTCCTAGATTTGATTATATGTTCTTGCATCCTGAACTTTCCCTTCCCTAACATTTATCAAGCCAAAGTTATTTGTTCAATGTCTTCCTCCCCTGGTTGATTATATAGTCCATAACAACCAAGACCTTTATTTTTTAATTTTATATTATTTTTTTCTATCACCATCTATCCCCTCTATGCCCTCTTCCACTTCCACCACCACCCAATCACCACACTGTTGTCCATGTGCATGAGTTCTCTTTTTTTTCTTTTTATTGTTTAAAGTATTACAAAGGGTATTACATATGTGTCCTTTTTTTTTCCCCCGCCCTTGACAATCCGCTGGCCTCCCCTACCCCCCAGTGTCTTATGTCCATTGGTTATGCTTATATGCATGCATACAAGTCCTTCGGTTGATCTGTTCTCTTTTTTATTCTCTTTTGCTCAATCCCTCCACACCTACCAACACATACATCCCCAACAGAGCTGTCTTGCCTTCTCTCTATCTATGAGTATTTTGATACAAAATATCTATTTTGATATTTCAGTTTGTTCATTAAATTTCACATATGAGTGAAATCATATGATACTTATGACCAGGACCTTTAGAACTCGTTCACAGCTCTGAATAAGAACATAGCAGTGTTGAGCAGCCTGATTAAATTGAGGAACAATAAAAAGAAAGTTTTGCTTATGCTTTTACAAATAGTGTAAAGGGGGGATATCTGGAAAAGAAAGATGAAATAAAGATAAAACTAACATTCAAATACATAGTAAATCTCCCTTATGTATCAGGCACTGGACTATGATATGCTCGGAGGGCGGGGAGGTGCTGCAAAGACCAACAAGTCATGGTTCCTGCTCAACAAATTATATTGTTTTCTTGTTTGAGTCAGAAAATCAGAGAGTGATAAAACAGAAGGATATGCAGACTCCTGAAATAGGAAGAGGGAAGTGAGAGAAAGGAAATCTGGGGAGGAGAAACGACAGACTTTGAACACTTGCCTCCTTTTATCTTTTTCACTCACTCCTCAGTCTGCTTATGGACTTGTGTGTTTTACCTGAATATGGAACATAAAGGCCTGCTTCTTAAGATTTATAAAGATATTCTGAGCTCTTTGCTTTGTACATCATAATATTCTTTCAGAAAAAAAGTTCAATCAACAAACATTATTAACCCTTACCATGTGGCCAGCAGAGTGCTAACCACTGTGGGGTGTGTACCTTAAAGGAGATGCCTTTTTCTGCCTTCATAGCTCTGCTCTCCACATCCTTTCTAGACAGCTATTTGTGTATATGTTTTTCATTTTCCTTTTAAATTAGCACTTTGTGATAATAATAACACATTTTGGTGCTGTGTTAGGTAAGGAAGTTGAGACAGTTCCTTACATGACTCAACCCAGCTTGTGTTCCCAAAAGCTTCATTGATTTGCCACCCCACCCTCATTCTGACCACACTGCCTTGGCAGAACCACTAAGTACTGAAGATGACAATGATTAAGTCCAGTCTCCTAAATAAAAGAAACCTTATAGACCTGTTTTCTTACAGTAAGAAGAATCATGCTAGTCTCTATCTAAAGATGCCTGTGCAGTTCTACAAAGTACACTCATGTATTAAATGTTCACTGGCCTAGGAAAAGAAAAGGAGGATCAAAAGTTTTGTTTATCTTTCTCTGACTGGCTTATGAAAGATAAATATCACACGATCTCACTCATTTGTGGAATGTAATGAACATTATAAACTGATGAACAAAAATAGATACAGAGACAAAGAAGCATTGAACAGACTGTCAAACTTCAGTGCGAAGGCAAGGGAAGGGGAGGGGAGGGGGTTAAGAGATCAACCAAAGGACTTGTATGCATGCATATAAGCATAACCAATGGACACACACTAGTGGGGTGAGGGTATGTGCCGGGGGGAGGGGGGCTGGGGGGAGACCAATGGGGTCAAAAGGAGACATATGTAATACTATACTAGTATGTAATACTTTAAACAATAAAATAAAACTTAAATAAAATTAAAGAAAAAATGTGTTTATCCTTGACAATTGGGTTTGTATGGGGTGTTATTTTTTTCCAGAAGCTGGTTCTGGAGAGGGGGGGCTGTAACAAAAATCTTCTCTGTCCACAGTCCTGTGCTTTGGTGGGGACACCCCATGGAGTTTGGAGTGACAAAGAATAAGCATAGGGTTTTGGAAATTCTCAAGAAGCCAGTAAAGTAGCATTTCCAAGGCAGAAAATTAAATTGAACAAGACTTTTAAACAAGCTATAATTTACCTAGTAGATGTCAACTCCTCATCACCCAGATGGTGCTTATTCTGGAGATGTAAAGGAAGCTGGAGTGATGCAAATGGATAAAATCAGAGAGTTGGAGAGAATTCAATATGAGCTACGGGAGGAAAAAGGCACTGGGGTACTCAGCCTCCAGGGAAGCAGTTAAAGCCTCAAATGAAAACAATGGTAGTTCCAAGAACTTCTGTGTCCAGGGTGTTCCTGAGGCAGTTTCTATATGAAGCCAAAAAAAAATGACCTTAATGCCCAGAATGAAGAGATAAGGATACAAAGAGATGCTAAATAAAAGGGGAATATATCACAGAATGTTGTAAACTAAGTGAGCCAAGGGGACATATAGCATAGGGTTTTTTTCTCTTGAGACTGCATCCCATTTTACTAAAAATAATGTGTGCACTTCTTACTAGCTGATCCAGTGTGTTGTGCTTCACCCAATAATTACTCTAAGGTTATGTGGTTTCTCCAGAACAATCTCCATGTCCCAGGACAGGAAAGAGAAATAAATCACTGTCAGTAGAAATGTGATGATAGAATGAAACTAATGAACCTGCTTGAGACTTACCCTAAAAAAATCTATTCCATCTAGGGGCTTCCTTTCCCTTCAAAAAACATCTAACATCCAAAACCTCAAGCCCAATCTCAGTTACATTTCAAAGGGAGGTAGGGGCATTAATAAAGGAATGCCTTTTTCTCGGTTGGAGTTGTATCTCTGTCGGTGAAAGTCTAAAAGACTTTAGACACTGGGAAACTGCAGTTCTCAGAGACAACTAGTGCTTTGTTCTGGATACCTTCCTGTGGAATCGTCAAGGTGTACCTGGGAAACTAGACGAGATTGGCAACCTTTGCTTGGCGCATGCCAGTCAGCTCAGTTCTGCAAAGGTGCCAGGAACTGGAGGCATTCCTAAGACTGGAGCGAGGAACTTGGTGGGTGGCCTAGACTGGAGTCTGGGCTTTGTAATAGAAAGACACAGAGATGGAGCTTCTGGCCATGAGAAGCTGCTGAGGGAGATACTCAAGCTCCAGGGAAAGATGCCAGTCCACATCAAGACTACATAATCACTGCAGCGAGTCAGCCCAGGTGCCAGCCTAACACTATAAATAAAGAATCTTGGCTTGTCAGAGGGAAACCCTTATTCTCCCAGGGAGCGTGTTACAGATACACGGATGAGCACAAAGTGAAATACATCAAAGGTGTGGGTAACAATAAAATTCAGCGTACATACAGTGATTAGAATTGCTCAAGTGCTTTCCCATAAATGATTGCTCTTCCCATAAATGAATCTTCACAACTCCAGGGATGGAAGGACAAGTAGAATGTTTTTTGTTGTTGTGTTGTGTTTTTTTAAAAAATATAATTCCTTATTGATTTCAGAGAGGAAGGGAGAGGGAGAGAGAGATAGAAACATCAATGATGAGAGAGAATCATTTGATCAGCCGCCTCTTGCACCCCCACTGGGGATCAAACCTGCAATATGTGGATGCGCCCTTGGCCAGAATCGAACCCGGGACCCTTCAGTCCGCAGGCCGATGCTCTATCCACTGAGCCGAACCAGCTAGGGCCAGACAGATGTTTTATTAATATTATTTGTGGGCCCACCTTTTACACTGGATGGGAGACTAGAAAAGAGATGTTAAATGAAAACTATCATGCATCTGGGCCACTCAGCACATCTGGAGACCACCCCAGGGAGAGGAGGCCTGATCCCTTCACCCTTCACACAGGAGGCAGCCCATGTTCATATCCTTCATGACCCCAGTCTCCCCACAGTGACCCGGCCCACACGTGATTTGGCCAGATCCCATCTCAGACTCCCAGACATCTTTGTCACCATATGACTCACTTTGTGGTCAATTAATTCCAACAAAAGCTTCTGCTGGAAGCCGGTCCACCCTTGCTCCTTGACACAGTCGCTGTAGTGAAGAAACATCTGCACAGCTTATGTTTCAAGGGACCTGGCGTATATGGCATATGTTTGCTCCCACTCTTAGCGCTATGTGTTTTAACCAGGACCACCTCCCCAAGAAAGGTTGTTTCCCCAGGTAGGGATTTTCCCCTGGAGTTAACCCCCTAGTGTTACAGAAAGACCATGTACTACTTATGAAGAACTTGGACTAAGACTATTGGCAATACATTTGGGACTTGTTGGGCCCACATCCCCAGGGGTCTGCCCACCAGGGAAAGCACTAAAGCCTATACCCCTGGAGATCCAAGGGCACAGGGAAGTCCCAGGGAAGGCAAGCAGGGAGGCTGGGAGGACATAACCTTTACTGGGTAGAATAATCTCCTTCAGTGCAGTGACCTTGGAATAGCCATTATAATGGAACACAGAGATTAACCTAGACAGGATTAAACTCAACAGAACTAGATTAACAAACACCCTAACTATTGGAATAGAATGGATTGGATTAAAATCAACTGGTATAAATACAGATGTAACAGGAGAATAAAGACAGAACCTGGCAGGAGATCCTGGCTAGAGAACCTGGCTAGGCTGCTGATCAACTGAACGCTGTCTCCGTCCACACCTTTGGGAACCCCTGGACCTGCTGGGACAGGACCTCAACAGGCTTCCATTCCTAAAATCTTCATATGCCAAAAGAAAGTCAATTTACACCCCCCCCCATTGTTAACCCCTTAATGCCCTACATTTTCTCTCTCTGAATTCTCTCCTCAAACCACTATGCCCTCTAGAATCTTCTTCCTTTAGTAAAAGAAAAACCATATAAGCACAACATCTCCACACATTATGTTGTGTATTTCATCTACCATAGAATGAAGGGTAAGGGGTGATAATTTACTGGTTCCTTAATGCCACTTTAGAATTACCACTCTTCTACCCTGGTACCCATGCCATCTGACTGTACCACCATGTACACTTCTATGTTTCTATCATCTACTGCCCTCCTGGCCACATTCTTCAAGACATAACACTCTTCTCCTCAACTCCAACTTATGACATCATTCTAGAAAAACTCAGTCTCTCTGTGGGATATCCACCCAACACCTTAAAACTACTGTTCTTGACCCCAAATACACAATAACAAACCTCACCTCCATTCAACATAGACTCCCCAGCCAGACATACATCCTGAACCTTGTCATCACTATAGTGGTTCCACACCCAAATTTTTAACTGCAAACATCCTATTTTAGGAATTGGCTGCCTCTCCTCCAGTGCTCTCAGGACCCTCACTTACACACACCTGCTCTCCAAACTCATGGAGCCCTTCAGTTCCTGAGGTCTTCATTTCCTCACATCTATCAGCCGTCCCCTAAAAAGATTATGAGTCGTTGGCTTTTTGAACTACTCACCAGCAGCACGTTCAAATGCATACATGTATCTTCCTATATTGCACTCCCCTGGCAATCTCCCAACACAGGATCAATTTAGAAAGCTGAGCACTCCTAGGTAACATATTATAACCATCCAGATTATTGTCATAAACCATATGGTCTCTGATCTTAGGACTTCAATACATCTCCTCAGTCCTCTCACTGGAGCAGCATTCCTTCCTATGTGCCTTAGTAATTATTTTAAACTTATACGTCTCTACTGAGGAACCTTACCAAAGCCTGCCCACCCCCCTCACTCTAAGTAGACAACATAATCTTTTTCCTCACGGAAAAAAAGAAAATAGTGCCCAGAAAGGTAAGAAGGAAAGAAGAAAGTGTGGTGTCATAAAAGCAGACCTTTCTGCTGAAACCGGTTTGGCTCAGTAGACAGAGCATCGGCCTGTGGACTAAAAGGTCCCAGGTTCGATTCCGGTCAAGGGCATGTACCTGGGTTGTGGGCACATCCCCAGTAGGAGATGTGCAGGAGGCAGCTGATCGATGTTTCTAACTCTCTATCTCTCTCCCTTCCTCTCTATAAAAAATCAATAAAATATATATTTTTAAAAAAGCAGACCTTTTTTGGAAGAATCCTCTACCTTCTCTATGAGACCATTACATAGAAAAGTTCTCAGGGCTTACCCTAGGCCCTCTTCTCCCCTCGTTTTCAGTATATCTCATTTACTCTTATAGCTTCAATTACCTTCTTTATGTAAATAACTTTGAAATCTCTATTATCAGTTCAGACTATTCTCTATGCACCATTAAAACTTCAACTCAGTATTCTCAACATTTCCACTTATAATATCTAGAAAGCACCTCAAATTCTCATGTTCAAAATTGATCTCTCTCTCTCTCTCTCTCTCACACACACACACACACACACACACACACACACACACACTGATTCTCTTATCTCCTCCTCATTAAAAGGTGCCACCACCCTGTTACTTGAGATAGAAACCTGGTAGTCATCCTTGCCTCCTCCCTCTGCCTCACCCAATTCATCAACACTTTCTACTAATATTATCTCCTGACTTCTCTCAGATCCAATCAATTTTCCCTGCTCAAATAATGAACAAAAACCCTGTTCAAATAAGGAAGCTAAAGCTGAGAGAGCTTAAGACATTGCACAATGTCACACAATTAGTAGGTGGCAGAGCTGACTCAGACTCATGTCTGCTTCCACAGCCCACGCTTGAAATTAGAGGGTCCTGCCACACTTGGAGGAGCTCTCAGAGCCAAAGATATCTCCAGGAAACACTAATAAGATATGTCAACTGCAGTATGGCCCATAACTCAAGGAAAGAGGGCACTGGGCATAATCAGCCTCCCAGAGAATCATACAAAATCAGCGGTAGTTCCAAGAACTACTGTGTCTAGGGCGTGCTCCTAAGGTAGTTTCCACATGAAATCAGAAAATGGCCCTAATGCCCAGCACGAAAAGATGGGGTACAAACAGATAGATGGTGAATAGAGGGAGAATACATCGTGGAATGTGACTACTGAGGGGCATGTGTTGTGAGTAAGAATAATTCTTTGCTTTTTAAGCCACTGAGATTTTGAGGTTGTTTGTTACCATAGCAAAACCTGGTTTATCCTGGCTGATTTAATCCCTCTGCTTTCATTAAGGTTTATGAGGGCCTCTCACCATTAGATCCAGAAAGAAAGAAAGATTGAAATAGCTTCAAAATAGTGTTCTTCCCCTGGAAATTGTCTCTAATAATTTCATTTATCCTCTTGCTAGGTTCATGCTCCTCCCTAGTTTCTATTTTACACTTCCGATGTCAGGGAGGGTGCCCACTGGAGGGAATGAGAAGACATGAATGTCGAAGAGAGGGGACTGAATAAATGAATGGCAAGTTTTCAGCACCCCCCATAATGAAATTACCTTGAAAATTACATAAGACTAGACAATGAGGCCTAAGAAAAGGGGCTATAAATAGGATCCATTTTTCATACAGTATCATCTTTCTAGAGATGCATCTTTATGTCTTCCTCACTGTAGCCAACCAATATGTTCCTTGCACTAGAAGCTGCATCTACCTCTATTCAGTGACTCAGAATTTTAAATTACTCTCGGTTAAAAGTGTGGGTTTTGGGGTCTAACAGAAATAGGGTTGTGTCCTGGTTTCTGTCACTTTCCAACAGTGTGACCCAAAATGAGGACAATAATCATATTCATCTCATAGTGTCCGTGAGGTTTGAACCATCAGTAAATGTACAGTGCTCATTGCAGTGGAAGGCAGGGCTTCATAGCGGCTCGCTAGTATTTGTAGCAGTAATACTATCATTTTCATCATTATTGCTGTTTTCACTATATAACAGATAATCAGGGACAGGTTTTTGTGTATCTGATCTATAGCAGCTGGGTCTGGAAGGCAAGAGAATGTGAAGGCTCTTTTGGAAGATGGGAAAAATCAGTTCCAACTTACATGCAAACTGAAGATCGCATGGCTCTTCTGGATGACTTACGAGTTAATTTCTGGAAAGGAATCAAGAGACGATCTCTGTAAAATTCATGTTTTTTAAATTTCGTACTTATTGTTATCGAAGCAGTTCATGTACATTTGGAGGCAAATCTTACTGCCATAAGGCTTATAAGAAAAAACAATAGTCACCTGTTTGGGGTGGTGCAGAGGTGAACTCAAAACATTTGTTGCTTTATGGTAAGGATGAGGGGAAAGGCCATATCTAGAATAACTCCCAGTTTTGGGGAGAGGGCTAAGCACCTAGGTGGATGGTAGGCCCATTCGCTAAGAAAGAAAAGACTAGAGGAAGAGCAGGATTTCCAGCAGAAGGGGAGCAAAGAATCAGGAGTTCTGATTTGGGCCTAGTGCAGTGGTCGGCAAACCGCGGCTCGCGAGCCACATGCGGCTCTTTGGCCCCTTGAGTGTAGCTCTTCCACAAAATACCACGTGCGGGCGCGCACATACAGTGCGATTGAAACTTCGTGGCCCATGCGCAGAAGTCAGTTTTCGGCCTGGGCGAGTCTATTTTGAAGAAGTGGCGTTAGAAGAAGTGGGGGTACATTCGCTGAGGTCGACCCCTCAGATTGAGGATGTTTTTCGCAAAGGCCAGCTTAGGAGTACCCTAATTAAGTTAATAACAATGTACCTACCTATATAGTTTAAGTTTAAAAAATTTGGCTCTCAAAAGAAATTTCAATCGTTGTACTGTTGATATTTGGCTGTTGACTAATGAGTTTGCTGACCACTGGCCTAGTGGACAGCAAATGTAAAGTAAAAATGTTGGTAGACAATTTGATATGCAGCCTAGAGGTCAGGGCACGGGTCATGGGGAAAGTTACTGATTTGGAAGTCACTGGCATGTAGATGTTAAATATTTTCTATTTAAATGATAGCAACTTGGGAGAAGGAGCTAAAAGACCGATGATGAAGCCTTTCAACCTGTAGAAGTGAGACTGAGGAAGAGTAAGCAGGAAAAGTGACTGAGAAGCAGTGGCCGGTAAGACTGGCAAAGAGCCAGGAGGGTGTGGTGACTCTGGGGTAAACAGTGGTTCAAGGAAGAGGACGCAGTCAACTGTACATATAGCTCGGTGTTCACAAGATAAATACAGCCATCCTTTATTTCCCTGCCTCTACCCTTAACGGACTGCTGTGCTTTCGCTCTTATTATTCTCTTGCCCTGCAGTGTCTCCTCACCTGTCAAAATCCTATCTACCCTTCATGACCCCACAAGAATGCCATCACCTTAGTAATGCATTTCCTGGCCCCACTAATGAAACATGCTCCCTTCCTCCATAATACCCTATCACCCATTGTGTACTATATCCTAGTCTACTTCGTGCTTTAATTACATCTATTCTCCCTTCACCCTTCATGTTTCTCAGTTGGGCTCCCAACCCCTCCTAATGTAGCAGACTTTCTGGCATGCACTAGGTGCTCAGTAAAGATTTCACTGAGTCAAACGCAAAGATATAGAACTCAAGTCTAGAAAAGTATCTACAAAAGACAACCTCTTTCATCACTTTAGGTTTGTTTTCCAGCATGTGCATCATCTGTACCAAAGCCCAGGAATTATTTCTACATTTTCCTGAATATATCCTGAGCTAATGGCTATTTTATAAAAACCTTTTAGATTCATCTTTCCCCAGATGTCAGGTATGGAAATAACAAGTTGCAAAAGTCCCATGGATGAAACAACCTTTGTGATCCCTGAACTTCACGCTGGAAAGCTAAGAGGACTGCACCCATTCAAGCCTCAGTTAGAAGTCAGGTGATAGGTCTTCAATGTTCTTGCTCCCAGTTCTACCATGTGCTTGCATTCTCTTACCCTGGGGAGGAGGAGTGTGGTAGAAAGAAGTTATTTGGCAGGTAATTGTGGCAAAAAAATTGTAGAAAGAAGAGAGAAAAACAGGTTAGAGTCAGAGTCAAAATATGATGAACCAAACAGAATTTCTACAGGCCTAATGATCAACAAGAATTATTTGTCCAGCTGCTCTGTGCAACATGTTATAAAAATGGCTGGGGCTTATGGTAAGAAGGATCATCTTTATAAATTGCTTTATCCCCTCCTCTGTTTTGCACCGTGTTGTATCACAGTTGTCTACTGAAACAAATCACTCTTTCGTAGTCAATGGGAATTCAGAAAATTAGATCCTCGAACTTTTGCTAAAAAGTTTACAGATATTTGTAAATAGACAAATAGCCTAGTGACTAAGGATATACATTCTTTTTCGTTTCATATTCCAGACCTGCCACATATTCACTGTATGATCATCCAAAGTGTCTCTGTTGTATTGATTCCTACTTCCTGTACTTTCAGACCCACGTATTCAGAACTAGGAAACTTTGAGAGGGCAAGGTGGTGACTATTGCAAATGCCCAACAATTCACTACAGAAGTATAAATAATCAACCTAACCTCCCTTTGCCGCCAACATTTTCTCACAACACTCAAAAGCCTAGTAGCCTCCTTTTCTTAATGGTGGCGCCGGTTCAACCACGCTCTGGTAGGTATTGGTTTCCTTAAGTACAATGTGGAGCCATCCGAATGAAAGAGCAGCATGAGGGAAAACGACAGTGTGAGGCTTTGTGGTCTATAGATGTAGCTACTCATACAAGAACCTGGAAGGAAGAAACCCCCAAAGATTAGTCACTTCATTTTGTGTTGCAGAACTCGATCCAGGTTAACAAAGCATTTGCCAACAAAGGAGATGGGAGAAGGGCAGGATTCACTTGCTCTGGACTGAATAAACAAATGTGGTATTTGTGGGCTGACTAACGTCCTGGGATAAACCAGGCAGTCGGCCAAATTCCAGGAGTTTTCATGAAAAGGCAGTAAGCCCACACTTTTCTTCATAAAAAATGCTCCCTGGGAGTATCCATGTCCACAAGGACAGCCTGACACTTCAGCTTGCCTTAAAGATTCATCCATATTCAGCCACAGGGAATTCTCAATGCTTCTGTAATTAAAAACCTAGATTAAGTGATAGAAGCTGAATCCCTTCTTCTTAGGAAGTGTTAAATATGCCATTCATCTCCTTTTTAAAATGTTATCAGATGTATCATTGGCAAATATGTTCTCCTATACAGTGGGCTCCCTTTTAATTTTGTGGACGGTTTCTTTTGCTGTGCAGAAGCTTTTTATTTTGATGTAGTCCCATTGTTTATTTTCTCCTTTGTTTCCCTAGCCCTAGATGTACCCTCAAATATATTGCTACAAGAGATGTCTGAGATTTTGCTGCCTATGGTTTCTTCTAGAATTTTTAATATATCACAACTGACATTTAAGTCTTTTATCAATTTTGAGTGTTTTCTTATGTATGGTGTAAGTTGGTGGTCTAGTTTTTTTTGCATGTATCTGTCCAATATCCCAACATCATTTACTGAAGAGATTGTCTTTACTCCATTTCATGCTCTTGCATCCTTTGTCAAATATTAATTGAGAGTAATGGTTTGGGTCAATTTCTGGGGTGTCTCCGTTGTTCTGTTCCATTGACATATATGTCTGTTCTTGTGCCAGCACCAGGCTGTTTTAATGACAGTGGCTTTGTAGTATCTTTGTATCTGGTATTGCAATCCCTCCAACTTTGTTCTTCTCAAGATTGCTGTGGCTATTCGGGGTCTTTTTGGTTCCATATAAATTATTTGGAGTTATTTGTTCTAGATCTGTGAAATATGCCATTGTACCTTAAATAGACACTTCTCCAAAGTGGACATATAGATGTCTAAGAGACATATGAAAAAATGCTCAAAGTCATTAATCATCAGAGAGATGCAAATGAAAATGAAAATGAAGTATTACCTCACACCTGTCAGAATGGCTACCATTAGCAAATCAACAAATGACAAGTGCTAGAGAGGATGTGAAGAAAAGGGAACCCTAGTACACTGCTTGTGGGAATGCAGACTGGTACAGGAAAACTTCCCTGCTGGGGAAAGAGCACTTACAATCTTCTTTAAACCTCTAAGGCTGGTTTATCTACCCAGATCAGAAATGTGTGTGATGTGTGCAGGCAAGAAACAAAGTCTCCGGGTGACTCGATGTGAATATAAAATGAAGCAGAGAGAGAAAGCTCACTGTAAAAACGGACATACAGCCAGCGCTCTCTGGGTCTCCACGAAGATCTCCAGCCTTCCCTGGAATTTAGAGTCTTCTTTACTGGTGTTTGCCTACCTCCTAGCTTTCAGGCTCCCCTTATGAAGACCTAATCTCCCTGACTTATTTACCCTGCAGAAGCCCAGCAGGAGGCTGCCAAACTGCAAATATCCAGAATTAGTGTTAAGAGGCATCCGATGTAACTGCCTTTAGAAGGAAATTCAGGTAGATTAGCAGAGATTTTAAGCAAGCTCTTTCACAAATCACTGGCAAGGAAGCTGGAGTTTACGAAGTCATCAAGTCAATACCGAGTTGAGCATAGTTAGGTTAGTCTTGTAAACGTAACTCTAGAGGACTGAATAAAGGTACGACAGCGTCCAGGTTTGGGGAAGAAGCATAGGTCCCTCTTACACGCTATGAAAAGTGGAGGGAGAGTTGAAAGAGGAAAGTCTAAACAAATTCGGAAAGAGAGGAAAAGGAGCTATTTCAGGCTTAGAAAATAGAGAAAGAAAATCTGAGCCTGGGGTGAGAAGCAGGAAGCAGAAGTCACCCACATTAACTCTGTTTGACCAGCAGTTCTCTGTGCCTTGAAGGAAGAAGATGAAGCCCACAAACCAGAGGAAGTGCAGGAAGTGGAGGGGGCGCAGCGCTATGGACTCCGGGACAGGATGAAGCCAGTCCATGTGAGGTTCCAGGAAACCGAGGGGGCAATACAAACATCTGAATGTTTCCTGAGTCACTCACTCGGAGCACACCCCGATTTCATGCATCTTGGAACCAGGCATCACGGATGAAAAAAGCTGTGCAAAACTGGCACCATTTTTAGAAACCTGTCTCTGCTATTTGCTCGCCAGAGGTGATCAGAAACCTCTCCAAGTATTTCTCGGCACACACACTGAGTCCTGCTGAGGAGGGCGACCCTGGGCAGCCTTCGATCTCCCAGCAAAATTAGACAAGCAGCCTGACTTGACACGGAGCATGAAGTAGCAAAAAGAGCTTCCCTAGACAGTGCCAGAGAATTAGGTGCCAAAAGCCTGGGGTGGTTATTAGAAGATGTTACCGCCCCCGACTGTCTGGCTACCGTCTCTCCATTGCCAGGAAACTGCCACAGCAGAATCCAGCCAAAGCAGTCAGGCTCCCCGAGGAAGCATTCACAGTTCACGGTGTGCGCTCAGCGAACTTCCCTGCTGTCTGCGGACAGCATCCCTGATGACAATTAAGGAGGAATTACCCAGGGGGGGTTAGCTTTTGACTGAATTCCAGCCATGCTGTTTCCTTTGGTTACCTCTCAGCTGGGACTCCTTGGCAGCCAAGTTCTGCTGCACTTCACGTCTATGGTCATCAGAGCAGCACAAAGCAAGGAAAACTGGAAGGGTCAGGATACCCTACCTCCATCCCTATAGCTGCAGGGCGTTGGGCCCAATTGCTCTTCTGTGTTCCCTTTTCCTTTCATCATAAAATAGGATCATAGAAAACCTACCTCACAGGGTTATAGTCACAGGAGAGAAGAGATGAGCAAAACTTAAGAGTGCGTGTGTGTGTGTGTGTGTGTTTATGTATACATATAACTTTTTAAAATGTTTTTCAGTTGCATAAAAGTGAGGTATAGATTTGACAAGAACCTGGTAAATGAAGTGATATGGATAAGCTGGGCATTTTAGAACAAGAATTCCTCCCATAGTTTTAGGGGAAAGACCGTTTTTGTGATGGCATCTACGCAGACTGCCTTTCATGAGTGCTGGGAGGCCACAGGCAAATATTTTGAGGGAAAATATTAGCTACTGATTCATAAATGTTTACTGTATGCTGGTCAATCTATGAAGCACTCTACAGCTATTATTTCACTTCCTGTTCATTGCAACCCTGTGAAGTGTGTATTATTTAATAACATTATACATTAGGCCTACGTGTGTGGACATGTTTGAACTGATATTCACACTTGGGTCTGTCTGACTTCAGGGCCCCTGATCTCAATCAGAGCCATTCGAACTCTGTGAAGGAAACTGCTTTGCTGTTGGCCCCCTTTGAGGCTTTGGCATTTTGCTTTGCTATTAAAAGTTGGCCCCTCTGCTCTGGCTGGTCTGAGGGCCCGTCCCTGTGGCCCCTGGTGTTACTAGAGGATGGCAGAGGGTGTGGGGTGAGAGAAGAGAAGGCGACAAGGCTCCCTGATAAAGCACCTCTTGGACTTACACTTGGTTCTGAAGGGCTGCCTTGCTGGGGTAAATGCCACTTGCGTGTAGATAGAACAGGAAGATTTCCTACGTTCTCTATCTAATCCACTTAGACGAAACCTATGCTGCAGATGTGCATTTGATTCCATTAGGATTCATATCTAAAAGGTTGTTTCCTCAGATGGTTTCTTTGGAGTTAAAATTATCAGTTAAAATTATCCCAGTTTTGTCCTGGAAAGCAGTACTGACTCCGGAAATGTTTCTAATATGCTTCACCACAGTGTTTGAAGCCTAGAAGAACCACAGAGCATATTAGCCTACTTACTAGAAGTTTTTTAGAAACGCCAACTTGGAAAGGGTTAGCACAGCATTTTAGAAGTAAACGTTATAATAAGAGCTGAATAGCTGATATTTGTTGAGTCCTTACAGAATGGAAAGCATAGTGTGCTACACTTCTTACACAAATTATTTCATTTGAATCTTGCCAAATCCCCATAAGGTAAGCTCTGTGAGTCCCATTTTTAAATAAGAAGACGAAGTTTGTCATCAGTATTTCTCACTGTGAAAATGGCCACCAAAATGACAAAGGAAGGCAGAGTTGGGGCAAGAGTAACGGAACATTTTCACATAGCCCCTGTCCCACCTCCCCACTTTCCCAGTGTTCCCTCGCATATCGTATTCCATCATCCATGGTGGTTAAAAATCCATTCATTTGTTCTACTCCTCCCCTAACATGAACTGTTGACTCAGTATATCCCATGAAATTATCCAGAGGAAAAACAACAGAAAAACCTTAAAGGAGGCCATTAAAGACATTTAACTTAAAAGGACCTGAGAATGAACTATGGCTCCCAAAAAAAGGGTAAATTCAAATTATGAAATTAATTGTGAAACCTAATAATCCAAGAGAGAACTCTAACTGCCAGAACTAACCCCATAAACACTCTTTCATGCAATCCAATGGCAATTATTCCACGAGAGTTATGCAAAAGAGGAGAGAGAACTTTTGTTGAGAAACACAGGATGAGATGTTTTTGCTTGGTATGCGCCTTTGGCCGGCTCTCTCCCTCCCAGGGCCTGCCCAGCTGAGAGATTTCATATCAGCACCAACCTTAGAGGCACAGTACTTCCTGGAACAATGAAATATTTACAAGATGACAGTAACAAGGTAGCTGTTGACAAAATCCAGCTCGAAAATATACCCAATTACTCACATCATCCTAAGGGTTTCCAACTTAATGTTTTCTCATCCAGTATCTAACCACAGAAAAACAAGATTTCAAAAATCTCCTTAAAGGGAAAATGTTTAGGAGGGAGCAGTAGGTCCTTGTTCCTATTTTTTGTTACTAATTAGCCATGTTTTGCAATAGGTTTTCTTTGATAAAGTGTGAATCATAAAATGATACAGTGTAAGGAATTGTGTACAATATAAAATTGAGCTTTAAGAATAATAATTATCATAATACATTTTACAATTTGTAATGGCATATAGTATTATAAATGGCTCTGCTCATTTTGTACTCTTTGCTTGTTTGTTTGTTTGTTTGTTTGTTTTTTAATCCTTACCCGAGGATATTTTTTCCATTGATTTTTCAGACAGAGTGGAAGGGAGGGAGTTGTGGGGGACAGAGAGAGAGAAACATCGATTGGTTGCTTCCTGGACCAGCCCTGAACTACCAAGGTCAGGGATCAAACCCACAACCGAGATACGGTATGTGCCCTTGACCAGGAACCAAACTTAAGACCCTTCGATCCTAGGGCCTATGCTCTAATCACTGGGTCACATTGGCTAGGGCTACTCTTGGCTTGATTGATCTATCACAAGTGGTAAGTTCTTCAGCTCCACAGTTCCTAGAAGCATGCAGCTGCTGCAGTGGTGGACAGAATCTCTTCAGTGCCTGCATCAAAGTTAAATCTCAGAAATAACTGCTGCTTCCTCACCAGTTCACCAGCACCCAGACTGTCCCTCTACAACTTGTGAGGATAAAATACTTCTGTCAGCACATCAGTGGATGCACAATCGGTGTCTCCTTTGATTTGTGCTTTCAGTTCTCCAAGTTTGAATCACATCTATCTAGTGGCAAGAAGACAGAAATATTTTCACCGATCTCTACCACTGAGACAGAGTGAGGTTTATTCTCATCAAAAGAGAGTCCAAATGAAAGGCAGGTGTTAATTCTGTGATTTGGCCATGACCCAAATATAGAATATGTTTCCTAGTCCCCATTCATAGATCCCTTTATCACCTTGAACTGTGTGTGGTGGAGATGTGCATTGAATGTGGTATACCTCTACTCAATAAATAGAATCTAGTTGCTCCACCTTTCAGCATTAGCACAGATGCCTCGTTTAAACCTATGCACCTGATCCCCCAGCCTTTTTCCTCTTGTGAAGCAACAATCTATACAGAGTCAAGTCTCTGTGGCAACCTTAGCAGTTCCTTGAGAGGGCAGGCAGACAGGGGCTTTGCAACTTATCTGGATTCAAACTCAACCTCCATCCTTGGTGTGGCCTTAGAAGAGCAAATTATTTTACTTCTCTGATCTTTGTGTGGTTTCTCAGTCTCTAAAAAGGGAGATAATAATATCTCATGGAGTTGTTACTAAAATTAAAGAAAATGATATGCATAAAGTTCCTAGCATGGTGCGTGCCTAAGACATAATGAGCAGCAGTATATGTTTCTTGAATTATTGTTCAGGTCTAGCTCAATACACTGTCACAGTTCTTTGAGGTAGCTTTAAGGTCTAGGGAATCATTCTGACAGCTTCCATTTGCTACAGGGAAATAGATCTGGAGGAAAAGAAGCCGTTCGAAAAGCTGAAAGTTTTCTCAAGAGACCTGAACTGTTCAGTTCCCAAAATTTTTTCCTGTGCTCTAGGTCTGGTGCAAATAAAGTTGCAGCCTATTAAATATTTAGTATTTAAGGTAGCCAATGAATTCATTTTAAGTCCACTTTATGATACTGCAGTGTGTTATTATATTATTGTCTACTAGAGGCCCAGTGCATGAAATTCGTCCACGGGGGGTGGGGGGTGTCCCTCAGCCCAGCCTGCATCCTCTCCAATCTGGGACTCCTCGAAGGATGTCCTACTGCCCGTTTAGGCCTGATCCAGGGCAGTTGGACATTCCTCTCACAATCCAGGACTGCTGGCTCCCAACCACTCGCCTGCCTGATTGCCCTTAACCACTTCCCTGCCAGCCTGATCGACGCCTAACTGTTCCCCTGCTGGCCTGATTGCCCCTAACTCCCCACCCCTGTTGGCCTGATCACCCCCAACTGCCCTCCCCTGCTGGACCGGCCACCCCTAAATGCCCTCCCCTGCCGGCCCGATTGCCCCTAACTGCCCTCCCCTGCAGGCCTGGTCGCCCCAACTGCCTTCCCCTGATGGCCTGGTCGCCCCCATCTATCCTCCCCTGCAGGCCCAGTCACCCCCAACTGCCCTCCCCTGCAGGGCTGGTCCCCCACAACTGTCCTCCCTTTCAGGCCTGGCCCCTCCTAACTGCCCTCCCTGCTGGCCTGATTGCCCTCCCCTGCTGGCCATCTTTGACCACATGGGGGTGGCCATCTTGTGTGTTGGAGTGGTAGTCAATTTGCATATTACTGTTTCATTAGATAGGATATACATAAAATATTGGTTAATGGATGTGCATGGTGATTTATGGGGATTTTGAAGAGCTTGGACCACAATTTTGAGAAATTTACATCATGGTAGAATTTTATAGTGTTGCATTTTCACTTTTATAGCTTATTGCTAAGTCAATGTGCTTTCATTAACAGCAAGATCTGATGAAAAATAAAAAACCTCCAAGGATAACTGTAGACTTCAAATGATCTACTTTTTGACCATCATTGTAGCAAAGAGCAGGAATAGCCTGTGTATTTGCCTACTTTCTCCATCCAAACCACAACCACCTCTAGCACTCAACCTATTACTATTTCCCTGACCTAGTCCACTTCTTAAAAATTAATGGGTGGGGGAGAATGATTAATTTAATGAAGCTAAGTTAGTTCCACATTTGCTGAGATAGTACTGTGACTTGCCATATATAGTAAACTAGAGGCCCGATGCACAAAATTCGTGCAAGAGTAGGCCTTACTTCCCCCAGCTGCCAGCACCGGCTTCCCTCTGGCACTCGGGACCCAGCCTTCCCTCGCAGCCCTGGCTTTGTCTGGTAGGTTGTCCGGACAAACGTCCAGTCTAATTAGCATATTATGCTTTTATTATTATAGATACCTCTGCCAAAAAGCACATTATGGAGGGTATAGTGGTGACTCTGATGAGACTCTCAGAGGGTTCAAATTCCACTTCCACCACTAATGAACAGTGTGGAGTCGAATGAATTAACTTCTCTAAGCCTCAATTTCTGCATCTACAAAATCAAAACCAGTTCAAGATAGTGACTATTTCATTAAATTAGAATAGATATTTTGATTAGATCATGTTAAGTGTTCAATGTATAATAAATGCTCACCATAGAGTAGCTGTTCGATGCTGGAATACAAACAATTCATTTGCATTTTGTAATTCTACTTATATTTCCTTTCACGCCTTTTTAAAAAAATCTACAAATTTTTCCTTTTTACTCTTAATCCTACTGTATTATTTGTGTTTGCACGATCTCCTCAAATTCTTTGTAGAGGGAGATTTGATATTAAGAGAAAATACAATAAATAAAAAATATTTTTCCATGTCTTTCTTCAAAGAAAAATTTTCTAAAATGAGTACTGATCTTGCGCAATGAGTGTGCGGTGGAGGATTTGGCACTTTCTAACTTCAATACAGAGAAGTGTTTTCAGGAGAGGGTCGGGAAGCTGTGTGAGGACCCTCATGAAACCTATTCAGGCACCTTTTTCCCCAGCAAGATGGAAACTTCAGGTTAAACACTTCCACTATGACTGACTCATTTGGCAGAAAAAGAAGTCCAGATGCCAAAAGGATTTAAATTTTTTTAAAAAACTGGTGAAGAAAAGGCAGAGGTAGGAGGCAGAGGTAGGAGGCAGAGGTAGGAGAGCATATCCTATTCCATCATGTTATAAAAAATAAAATAATCCTGAGGCATTGACCTTCACAGGTAAAAGCAAGGCCTAGGACACATCTTAAAATACACTTTACACCAAAGAGTGTTAAGAATCAAAACAAATTTTTACTGAATTACTGTACCATATAAGTCAATTACCTATAGGATGACAAAAAAATCATGTCAACCCAAGCAAAACATTCATGTCAAAATATACCAACAGACCCAACACTATCTACAATAATAAAAGCATAATATGCTAATTAGACTGGACGACCTTCTGGACTAAGCTGCGGTACCCCAGGGGTCAAGGCAGAGGCAGCCAAGCCCCTTGCACGAATTTCATGCATCAGGCCTCTAGTACTTTAATTAGACTACTGTGAGAAATAATCAGAGTATGGATACAATAAATAAATACATATGCCTAAAGTCATCAAATTGTGTACATTAATTATGTGCAGTTTTTTATATACCACTTATATTTTAACAGAGCTAAGGAAAAATAATAAGAGTAATTGTTT
The DNA here is from genome assembly GCF_000147115.1 of Myotis lucifugus. NCBI lineage: Eukaryota > Metazoa > Chordata > Mammalia > Chiroptera > Vespertilionidae > Myotis > Myotis lucifugus. The sequence continues at coordinate 1,902,657 of NW_005871269.1, read as the reverse complement.
GATCATTTAATTATGTGAAATAACTAGCTTATTTTAACTTTTTTCTGAGCACCTTACAACCTTTAGATAATTTCTTCCATAACAATAGTGCTAATGATAGATTCATTATTTCTTACAGCTCCCACCATTTTTATAAATATCTGATGAAAATATTTAATCAACATAGTTCATGCATCCTTAGATTTTTCATCTTTCTTATTTTGACAATTCCCAGAATACATAAACACGACAATGGGCAGCCCACTGCTCCAGCTATCTACGTCTTTATTAGCCACCAAAGTATCTCTGAAGTACACTGCCTTTAACACTTGTCAAGGAAGATAAATAAGGGAATGAGAATTAAGCATCTAGAAAGTCCATAGCAAAGAAGAATTAAAAAGAAGGTTTATGGGGTGTATCATACCATTTAATTAGAAAAAAATGATTATTCAGCACCAACTAAGTACAAGGCAATGTGCTAAAAACGTAGAATGAGAAATAAGGCATGGTTTTTACTTGGATTCACCATATATTGAAAGCAAACTTCAGGTACATCATTAAAAACAATTATGTGTCATAAATTTCATGTTGGACATACCAAGTATGGAAACACAGGAAAATTTTCCCTAATTATCGCTGGTTTAACTTCTTTTCTCTGTAAAGTGTGCAAGTTGTCTTAGGTTCCTTAGCTCTCTTCAAAATCTAACATTTTGTGATAATGTTTTATTTAAAAAATTTTTTTAAATCTTTATGGTTGAAAGTATTACATATGTCCCCTCTGCCCTGCATTGGCCCCTTCTAGCCTGCCCCCACCCCAATTTATTTCAATCTTTTCTTAGCAGAGAGCTGGAAGTTTTTTGCCTTTAATAAGTTAGGTGCCAGAGAATACGTAAGCTTTTGATCAAATGCTTTAGTTCAATAGGACAAGGATATTCTCACTGATTAGCAACTGAGGAAGTAGAAACCATGAGCTAAAACAAAGTTTTAATCTGATTTCTCTTGCTCCATCCAGCATTCCTAGCATGGGTGTGATTAACACTAGCATTCTTTGACAAACAGCAAATATATTTGATTAAAAGCTTTTTTTAATCTGTCACCATCACACTCCATTTTTCATACAATAATCAGGTGTGAAATCTCAGTTAACTAAAGAAAAGAATAAATACTAAAAACATAAAAACATGTGTTAGTTACAGTTGCCCTTAGCTGTCCCCTCTTCCCTGTCTTTTTGCCTCACATTTGTGTGATATTCATGGCTGTGAAAGTTGCAAAGATTAAATAAAATAAATGACACATGTAAAGCCTTCAATAAATAATAGCTCTTCTTACCATTGCTATGAATACGACCAGTACTTATGCATTTTTTTTCTGCCATTCCCCACTCTCAAAGCTTCCCCAAGTGTAATGCTCTGTGTAGTACTGAGAATACTTGAGAAGATCTGGGAATGCATACAGAAAAAAAAATTTAATTTAGTAATCATATATTTATATTAAAGTGACACCAGATTTGTTATTAAACAAATTTATCTAAGTTAAAAAAAAATAGCAGTGTATTTACAGAAGCACAATAGTATGTAAATATGTCAAAAGTCACGAAGATGGTCCATGGACATTGAAGGTGGGAAACAAATAGAGCATAAACCACTGCTTTCACCATCTAAGGCAGTGGTTCTCAGCCTTGGCTGCACATTAGAATCACCTGGGAATCTTTTTAAAATCCTGATTTCTGGGCCTCACCCTCCGGAAATTCTGTTTCTTTGTTACTAATGTTGTGGCCCCACCCCATAAGAAAGAAAGAGAACCAGACATTTCCTGCCTACAGAGTCCTAGAAATGCATAACTAAAACAGTCGGTGAAAAATGCTACAATTCTCAGAGCTCAATAATTCAAATCTTTATTATTTCTGTCCTTAAAATCCAGAAAGTGTACAACTCTTCTTGTATTTCTAGAGCCTGGGTCAGTGCCTGACACATTATAGGTATTTAGTCAATATTTATTGAATGAATAAATGAGGGAATTATAAACGTATAACGTAGAGTTCTCGGAAGAAGGGTTTGGGGAAAGCAAATAAGAAAGAGAACTTCTGAGGCCCAAAGTCAGGCCATTTCTTTGGTGGCTTCTTTTATCTACTATGTGTGGAAATGAGAGCCAAGCCGTGATCTCACTCCAGTAGAACCTGCTGGGCTAGTGCAGTCGGCAAGTTAGGTGAGGCCGACCATTCATGTCAAACACAACAAACTTGCCTAATGGATTCCCACAAGTACATTGTGATTGCCTTCTCCGGCCAAATCTGCCCTGGTAAGCTAGATCTAATTATCCACCATGGAATGTGGCCAGTTACACTGAGATTATAGTATGTTGAGAAAGCTGAACTTTAACCACACAGAAATAAAATCACAAGCATCTGGGACACTCCCTATTGTCTCTGGGTGATTTTTGAATTTTTTTTTTTTTCAAAAAGAAAACAGTTGCTTTGGAGTCAACGAGTTTTCCTTTCAACTAGAGCAGTGATTCTCAACCTTGGCTGCGCATTAGAATCACCTGGGAATCTTTTTAAAATCCTGATTTCTGGGCCTCATCCTCCGGAAATTCTGTTTCTTTGTTACTAATGATGAGGCCCAGAAATCAGGATTTTTAAAAGATTCCCAGGTGATTCTAATGTGCAGCCAAGGTTGAGAACCACTGAACTAGAGGGACATGTAAGTCAAATTGATTCAATTTTTTAACGTAAATTGTCTGCACATGTCTTTACTGAAATGATTTAAAATTATTTAATAATGAACTCTGATATCTAAATAGAATACTGCACCCTTTATTAATCACCAAAAAAACTTATGTTAGGTGCAGGAAAAAAGTACAAAATGAATAAGATGCAGTCTCAAATGCTGCCTTTTACAATCAGATTTCAACTAAAGTAGTTCAAAGCCGAAGAAAATGTTCTTCATCCCTCAGCAATAGATGCAGTAAAGTTTTTTTCAAATTTACAATAGAAGGTAACCATGCACATTGTCACATGTCCATGTCATGAAGCTAAACAACTTTTAATGTTCCTTTTAAGCAAATTTTCCAAATTTTTGGTAAACAAAAATTGTCTCGGGGTTATATTTGTGTGGGTGGCATTCTCAAGCTTTCTGGGCACAGCTGGGCTAAGTACTCTCCATAAACAAAGTGGAGGTTTATCAGTTTTCTTCACTTTGAAAAATAGTTCCCAGTAGGATCCCAACAGCTAGACAGTTTCCACAGTGCGTTACACTTTTGCTCACCTTATATACAACTCCTCAGGATCACGCCTATAGGAGAGATGCAGGTACACACGCGACATTTGTTCTGCTCACCATCTCAGAACTGACTCATTGGCTTTCATTTTCTCTTTTTCTTTCCTCCCAGTATGCCCCTTTCCTCTTGCATTGATGGACGCCACTTTGCAACATGCCTCCTTCCTTTTCTCTATTTTTATCTCATTTCATCAACCTCACCGGTACATTTGTTTTCTGAGAATTTCTGCCTTGGCAGAGAGTTACGTAGTGGAGCCACAGGAGGGACTAAGCAAAGTTAGAGAAAGCAAAGGTGATTCTATTGGCAGTGAGACATGATAGAAAGAATACCAGCTTGAAATTGAGAAACCTGGGGGATTGGTTCTGGCACCAAGCTTCACCATGTGGCCTTTGAAATTCAAGGAGCATCTTGAATGTGTCAGTTTCCTCATCTACATAATTAACATGCTAACACAAAAATGACAAAGTCTAATCAGACTGCAGGAGAGTTTTTTGTCACATTAATTTGTAAAGTGCTTATCTCTGTGTCATGTAAGATGTGGTTGTCAATAATGTCGGTCACCAGCTGCAAAGGAGATACCTGTGCACACCTCTGTCCCCAGCCTTCTGTCCACTCTTGCCTCTCAGGGATATTTAGGAGTTCATTCCTCGAGGTACAAGAAATCCATACATATGAACAATCCTGCCATCTTTGTACTCTATCTAGTTTTTGGTTTCATTAAAGCTTCTCCCAGTCTGCTTTATTGACAGTCCGATGCTAGCCATGATCTTTTCAACTGGCAAACAGGACCCACACCCCCAGCTGCAATCTGGTTATCTACCAGCATCTGATTGAACTAGAATTGAGTCGGGTGATGTCACTCTGGAGTCAGACTGGCTTTCGTTTAAACACACATTATAATGGAATAGCTGAACACTTTGAACTTGTTATTTAATTTCTCTGGAGCTCCATTTTCTCATTTATATAAAGAAGGCCTAATATCTACACTGTAAAGGGATGAAGCTTTATTATATGTAGCCCAAGAGGTAAAAGTAATATGCAACCCAAATGTGGATATTTAGAATTGTCCAGATATTTAATTTATAGTCTCTTAAAGATAAAGGATTTTAAAGAAAAGTAACTGTGCAATTAAAGTAAGATACACTTGCCCTGGCCAGTGTGGCTCAATTGGTTGGAGCATGGTCCCATATATCAAAAGGTTGTGGGTTCAATTCCTGGTCAGAGCACATATCTGGGTTGCAGGTTCAATCCCAGTCAGGGTGTGTATGGAAGGCAACCAATCAGTGTTCCCTCTTCTCTCTCTCTCTCTCTCTCTCTCTCTCTCTCTCTCTCTCTCTTTCTCTCCTGTCCCCTCTCTCTGAAATCAACAAGCATATCCTTGGGTGAGGATTTAAAATTTTTTAGAAAGTAAGATATTGTGGTTTCTTTGAGCTCTGCTCTGGCACAATGATTAAAAGTAGCAGGTACTTAATTATTTTTAATGAGTAAATAATGAATGAATGAATTCTATAGAAGTTTAGAGAAATATTGAATTTCACATCTCTCCTCTAGGTGCAAACCAATACCTCCTAACCTACAGTGTATTGCATTTCCTGTCTTCTCTACAACTGACATGAAAATTGTCCTAAAAAATTTCATAATTTTATGCCTGTCACAGTATAGAAGTAAGCAACGAGAAATGTATTTTCTCCCAAAGTTATCTCTTTATTTTTATATTTTTAAGCTTTTTATCAAAACAAGTTTCTAGAAATCATTAAGAAACACAATTGTGTAAGTACTATAAAGAAACAGAATTGTGCAAGAAGAGGCTTTACAAAGTCCTTGTGCAATACTGCTTTGAGTACTTTCCATTTTCATGTCCTACTCTTAAGAAAACATGTTTTGCCAAAGTTCATTATTATTTTCCTAGAGTATACATTTCCCCCTAAATATGGAAAGAAATAAAAATAATTATACTAATCATGAATTTTTTTAACTAAGCCTCAAATCTATTTTTTCCTACAGATTCACTGTGACAGCAACAGATAAAATTGAATGAGAGCTGAATGCATTATCCTGTAAATTGAATATAGAAGAACAACCAAATACAATAAATCAATCCAATACCTTACTTTTAACTTTCTTTCAAACCAGAACATGAGTTCCTTAAGTAACTTAAACAGTGCCCCCCAATCTCCACTTCCCTTTCTACAGGAAATATGACTGGAAACCATCTTGGAGTGCCATGAAAGCTGAGGGGCAAAGCTAAATTCCATCTAAAAGCACAAAGAAACAGGACCAGCAAGAATGAAAGATGCCTGTCCTGTTTCCAAAAGCAAGGGGAGGAGATGAGCCAAAAGAACAATGACATGTTACAGCCCAGGAGCTAAAATTAAATGCGTGTAAACAATTCTTGTTGAAACTAGAAGCCAATGTAGATTAGGCAAGCCAGGTGATGAGTTCTTTCCTGCCAGAACAAGCCAGAATGAGAGTCACCTCCCTCGCATTGCGGCATGGCTAGGGATAGAAGTGAGGTTCATATGGAAAACCAGAGGATTATGAACTGAGTATGGCAACTCTTAAATTCTATATTAACTTATTGTATACTAGAGACCTGGTGCACAAAAATTTGTGGGGACCCTCACCTCATGAGGGTGTGGCCAACCTGGGTGAGGGGCTGATGGCTGTTTGCAGGCTGGCCACAGCCCCTTCAGTGTGGGGGGGTCCTGATGGGGTGCCTGGCCAGTCTGGATGAGGGGTTGATGGCTGTTTGCAGGCTGGCCAAGGCCCCCAGCCACCCAAGCTCCCAGTGGAGGCTGGCTGGAAGCAGGTATCTGGGGTTTATTTATCTTCTATAATTGAAACTTTGTTGCCTTGAGCAGAGGCCACAGCCGGCCAGGGCAGGCAGGAACCTTGGCTTCCTCCATCACCAGGGCAACCAAGCCTCCTGCTTGCTCCAGCTCCTTGGCTGCCGACTGCCATCTTGGTTGGGTTAATTTGCATATAGTTGCTCTGCTTGGCTGGTGGGCGTGGCTTGGGGCATAGCGGAGGTGCGGTCAATTTGCATGTTTTTCTTTTATTAGATTAGATATGAAAACCCCATATTTCTTCCTTATACCACCCAACATGCTGAAAGCCAGTTGTTTAAATAAAGGAATCTGAATGAGAATTTCTAACTCTCATATAATTATTTATCTTAACACATATTTCTTGAATAACCACTGTGGGCATGACCACTGTGGTAGAACCTTTGAATAATACAAAGATGAATAAGGCATAGTCCCTACCCTCAGAAGATTGAGGAAGTCAGACATGCACGCAAATAACTATATAAGAGTAATCAAAAAAGGGGAGAAAGAAAGAAGTTCAGGCCAAATTGGTTTGTTGGCATTAATGTGTGAAAGAGTCACCTTTAAATCCTATCCCATAACCCGGTTATTAGCAACTCCTTTGACCAGAATCCAACTATGATGTTAGTTTTTGCTGGATTTTAAATTTAACTTATACTACTGGTTCTCTGATGCAGCTAAATCATAGAAGGAGGCCTGAGGTAGATATAAACTCCTACAATACCTTTCCAAAGGCATTTGGGGCTTGTTTTAAAAGACCATTCTCAAATATATGCAAGAAGCCAGAGGAGTTATGGAAGAAAACACCATCTATTAAATTAACTTATGATTTCTAATTTTGTCATGAACAACTATAAACCTTTCTAAGTAAGCTAAATAGTCATTAATATGGAAGGGTAAATAAATTATAGAATATTTCCTACAATAATTTTAAAGAATGAGGTATCTCTAGCATAGAAACATCTCCATATATATAGAAGTGCAAGGAAACAGCCAGGAGGAAACAATTCAGGCTATAAACTAGGCCTGTTATTTGATGCAACTTAAATATTTTTTCTAAAGGTTAAGCAGAAGCAGGAAATGATACAAATATGCTAATAAAGTATGAAATACGATGCACTCTTTACTTATCACTATTATGTTACACCTCCAGAATCATAATGATTTAAAGTAAATTTTTTATAAAATGTTTTTGGTATTTGAATTAATTTTATTACCTACCAAAAAATATTTTGTCTTCAGGTATTGTCTTGAAGTACAGTGTGCAAAGATTTTTTATATTGTCTCCATATATTACTAGGTTGTTTTAGACCCTATCTCTGTAGCCACTTTCATAAGCTTTACCTTCATGTGTAAAGCTTTCAATCTAGTTAACCCATGCACATTATAATTTCAATTCACAAAGGGAAAAGTGAACAGACTCAACTTCTATTATTAAGTGGATACCCTGCCTCCATATCAGCCCAAAACAGATCTGTTATCAGTTATCTTTATTCTTCTTTATAAGACAGGAGAAAGAAAAAGAGAGGAGGGAAAGAAGTTCAAGAAAAGATAGAAGAAAAGTACTGTCCACCCCTGCCAATAGCAGAAATTGCAAGTTGTTGTCTGTTAAAAGTCTGTTCCATTTATGATAAGTTATTTCCCCAGGCCCCATTCTGTGCCTTCTGTTTTAAGTGATTGCTAAAATCTTCCCCTTTAAAAAACAACTGTTTATCATGACTCATGTCTATAATGACGTAGGACCCTCAAATGTGATCATAACCTTCTCCCCTTCTAAGAAAATTTATAAAGATAAAAAGCCAGCCTCAGGTTTTTATGAGCTAGCTCACTTCTAGAAATGAGACAGCATGCCACAGAATGAAAGCCCAATATCTTAGTTTCTAAAAAATTTTAAATCCTCAGCCAAGGGTAGCTTGCACAGGAAGTGGGGCTCAACACAGCAGTTCGAATCAGCTTTCTATGAAGAAGACAAAGGCAAATACACAGAGAACAGTCGTTACACAAGTAGAACAGGTGCATCCACCCCCTCCTGGTGCCACAGCCAAAGCTAAACACACCCAGGCTGTTCCACCAGAACTGGTCTGAATTCAAATCAATAGAAAGCTTGTTGCCATGGGTTGGGTGAAAGCTGTGTTTAATGCCAATCAACATATGCTTGATTACCCAACAGGGAAAATAAAAAAGTAAAGTAAACATGTGTACCTGTATCTATACAAATCTTTTGAAAGGACTTGAAGCTGAGAAACTAGAACCAAGAGAGAATGGTATTAGCTCAATACGTATGAAATAAGCTCCAACACTCTCTGAAGCAACTTTCTAATTCCTATAGAAGAATCTTCAATGATGAACCCTCAAACCAGTCACCCTCAACAGAACTTATTGGTTTACTGTAAATACCTTAATTAGATTGCTGGCAACGAAATAAATAAACTAAGATAAATTAAAATAATAATAATACTGTAATGAAGATCATTATGGTTACCATTTATCAAGCACCTATTAGCTGCCAATTTGCTATACGTAGCTGTATAGCCTAATCTCCATCATAGGCTTGTGAAGTAGGTTTGATTGTACCCATTTTACACATAAAGAAACTACATCAAATATAAATTATTTTTCCCCAAAATACCCAGCTAGAGTTAAAGAGCCATAGTCAAATTCCAAATAAACTCTCTCCACTACACCAGGAGTCAGAAAACTACAACCATTTGGTGAAATCTGCCCGACTGCCTGTTTCTGTAAGGTTGCATTGGGGCACAGATCATTCATGTACCTGTGGCTGCTCGGGTGCCACAATAGCAGAGTTGAGCAGTTGTGACAGAAACCATATGGCCCACAAAAACTAAACAATTTGCTATCTGGCCCTTTAGAGAAAAAGTTTGCCAACCTCTGCTCTGCAGTATGCCATTAAGAATTTTTTAAAGTTTGAGTAAAATAAATACTTCAGAGAATTCTGATAAATGGGGGTGTTCATTTTGTTGTTGTTGTTAACAGCTACCCTAAGACATTCTGTCTATGCAAGAGCTTTTTCCTACTCCTTAAAAATTCAGTTGGGAAAGAATATGTGAGTATCAGAAAACAAGAATCTGAATTTTGTTGACTATTTCGTTCATCTGACAAGTTCTACCTCCAGCTTCTCCTCACCTCCAGTTCTCAAGTTAGGCACCTAAGAGAGAAAGGGAGGGAGGAACACAATGAAAACATAGTGCTATAGCTCTGTGGAACTTCCATTCCATTTTCAGGCCCTGCCACCTGCCATGGCAGACTCTCAAAGAAGGACATGCCAAATCTCAGGGTCTACTGTTTAGGTTTGTGAGAGTAATGCAAGCCTGAGTGGAGGACGTTATAGACTAGAACAGTGGTCGGCAAACTCATTAGCCAACAGAGCCAAATATCAACAGTACTTCTTCAAAACAGACTCACCCAGGCGGAAAACCGACTTCTGCGCATGGGCCAAGAAGTTTCAATAGCACTGTACGTGCGCGCCCGCACACGGTATTTTGTGGAAGAGCCACACTCAAGGGGCCAAAGAGATGCATGTGGCTCGAAAGCCGCAGTTTGCCGACCACTGGCACTAGAATAACAGAATTTTAATATGGAGGGCACATTAGATAATAATCAATTGAGATGATTCATCTTATTAAAAAAAAAAAAACAAGAGCCCAGCAAAACTGAGCGACTTGCTCAAGGTTAAAGAGGCAGCAACAGAGAAAAGGCTTCTTTGATCCAATCTAGCACACATTCAACAAGATCTGGCTTAAGGCCATCATTTATCTTATTCACCAGCTTCCCTATATTCATTAATTTCATGTCCCTTATCAAGACTACACCTTTGATGGGAAGAGTGCCTTTGGGGAATCAAGAAGACTTGGGTTCAAATCCTGCTTTAGTCACTTAGTACTTGTGAAAACTTAGGAAAGCCAGTAATCCACTTGAAGTCTTTTCATATACGTAAAATATAGTTAATTGTTGCCTAAATGTAAAAAAGATGAACTGACATAGCAACAGTCAGTGCCTAACAAAGCATCCAGCACATAGTAAGAACTTTCCCAAAATGTGGCCAACACTAGCATTGTTCTTACAAGACAAGTGAGCTGCATCATCTCGGTCCCCTCTTAAACAACAGTCAGGAGATGTTAATGGTTGGACCAAGTGTCATTTCATGGTTCAAGCATAGATGATAACATGCTGTCTGCATATGGTAGAAGAAAATACATTTCATCTGAGAAAACTCACTTTTAGCTTTCTAATTAAGTCTTGTGCCAGTGCATATAATTTTTATTACTGTATATGTTACGATTTATGGACAGTCCTGTTAATTACAAGGTTTTTATTGGAGAGACAGGTTTCAGGATAAGTCTGCCATCTGACTTGCTAGTACTTGTTAAAAGTGTTTATAGAGTGACTCATTTACATGTGTGTTTGAGTATGTGTGTTTAGGAGTGATGTTATTACATTTTTCTTGCACATTGTGAGAAATCTGTGACTCATATTTGTTCATATATAAACATTGCACATCACGGACTCTAGCCCTTCACATACCCCAATGTCCAGATTATGTTCAAGGGCTAGTTTCAGATTATTTTCAAGGTTTGATACAGACAGACTCACTTGGACTGGTCCTTGCTCTCAGCTACCAGGTACTGAGAGCTTTTGTGGCATGGTGACTACCGCCGAGCCGCCAGGTGCAGTCCCCTGGGGCATGAAGAAGCTCTCAATTCTTGGATCTCAGAGACTCGTGAACCAACTCTTCGCAACTTGCAACAGGAAAAAAAGCTTAAAACTTTTAACTTTACCGCAGTTTTTCTGAGATGAAAAATCACTTTCCATTCAGTTTATGATTATTGGAAAACGTTTTATTATTGATTTATAGAACAAAAATTATTTTTAAAGTTTTATGATTTTAGAAGGCAAGCCTTATATGTTTGATGATGTAACATAAAACATAAAGCATATTTAATAAGAAATAACTTCTTTTCATTTATAACAGAAATTGCTGCCTCTGATAAAATATAAAAGCCATGAGAGGACAGGGATCTTTTACTATCTTGTCATTATTTTAAAGGCCTACAAGAGTGTGCCTGGAACATAATGAGCACTCAATAAATCTTTGTTGAAGATGCAAATGTTGAGACACTTGACGTTTTCCAAGAGGCTCCTTCTAGTATCTTCATTTTTTATTTTTTTTAGATTCTTTTTTCTTTTTTGTTCTGATTGGGTGTTTTTTGCTTCCTTACATTCCAAGTCACTTATTTGATTATGAGCATCATCTACTCTACTGTTGATTCCTGTAAATTATTCTTCATTTCAGACTCTCTTTTTTATGGATTTTATGTCATTTTTCAGGCTGTTAAAATTCTCACTAAGTTCCTTGAGCATTCTTATAACCATCGTTTTGAACTCTGTATCTGGTAGTTTGCTTGCCTCAATTTCATATAGTTCTTTTTATAGATAGTTCTCCTATCCTTTCATTTGGGAACTGTTTCTTTGTCTCTGCATTTTGGCTGCTTTGCTATGGTTGTTTCTATATATTAGGTAGAGCTACTAAATCTCCCAGACTTGGTAGAGTAGCCTTGTGTAGTAGGTGTCCTATAGGGTTCAGTGGCACAGTCTCCCCAGTCACCCAATCTGGGCACGCCAGGTGCACTGGCCTGTTGTAGTTGAGCTTTGATTTGCTGTTTGGGTTAATGGGTGGGATTGACCCCCAAGCCAATTGGCTGTGAAGACTGGCTGTAACTACAGCAGAGGATCTGCTGTGCAGGAGTCAACCCTATGGAGCAGGACTTGCTTCAGTGCTCACTGAGTCCAACCCTTGAGTATGGAGGTTGTAGGGTTGTAATTTGGCATAGTCTGAAGCTGTTCACCAGTTGCACTAGCCTTGGGGCCTCCCAAGAGGTACAAGGTCAGCCACCACATGCATTCTGCCTGGGGCCACCTGGCATAAGCTACAGAGTAATCTGCAGGTGCCTGCTACTTATGCTGGGCTTGGAGGTGCCCAGGAGAGGCCAAGCTGCAAATCAAGGTGGCTGCCACTAGTGCCAGGCCTGGGGCCACTTAGCAAGAGGTGCAGGCTATTCATAGGCCACATGCTGCTTGCTTGAGGAAAGAGAGGCCAATTGTATGGGGAAATACTGGAAATGGCATAACTGAGGCCACAAGTTGGGTGGGGACAGGTCACAGGGAATCACAAGGGTGTGGCAAACAGTATAAGCCCAGTTGATGGAGACTCAGATATGGCACCTGCCTGTCAGATCTGTGAGATTCTCAGAAAACAATGATCTCTGCCAGCACTTTTGTCTGGCAGAAAACTGCCACCCAGCTCTTGCCCTAATGCCAAACAATTCATTTCCTCCCCGTATATCCCTGATTCCTTTCAAGCTGCTGCCCCAGCACTGGAGCTCAGAGGGAGTCAGTCCAGGGAAGGCCAAGTAAGGCCCTTTACAAGGAACTGCCTGGGACTCCAGAAGCCTCCATCTCCCTTAGCCTCAATCCCCACTGGTTTTTACAGCCAGAAGTTATGGGGACTTCTCTTCCTGACACTGGAACTCTGAGCTGAGGGGCCTGGTGTGGGGCTGGGACCCCTTGCTCCTCATGGGAAACATCTGCAGCCAAGATATCCCTCCAGATATTAAAAGGTCATGTATAGGACCAGCCCCTTCTGTGTCTCTGCCCCTCCTACCAGTCTTGATGTGGCATCTTCTTTAAATTCCTAGTTGTAGGACTTCCATTCAACTAGATTTCAGCTGATTCTGAATGATGTTGTTCTGTCAGTTGTAATTTGGTGGTGGTTGTGGGAGGATTGGAGTACCATATTTATCTACACTGCCACCTTGACCAGGAAGTCCTTGCTGGATTTTTTCTTCATCTAATTAGTCTGAGTTTGAATGTGAATTGTATTTATGTCTTAGGAACTGTTCCTTATATATATGTAATCAAATACAATGTTGAGCCTATAATTTTTAAAATAAAAAAGTATTAACAATGTAAAAAATATGCAACAATGTCTTCAGAATGATTAAAGAGACTAAAGAGGTAGTATCAACACATATTATCAAAAGTTTTTTGCTAGAAAAGTTTTGGCACTAATTCCTAGGATTAAATACTACAGTCTATACTATTTTTTTCTGAAAAATAATCTTTTATGCTAAAATTTGTGCCAGAAGATTTCATTTTTACATCTATTAGTATAAATTAATCTGAGGAATATGCACTCCTTTCTGAGTGGGATCCAACCATGTTCAAGTTATGTCACTACTTCTCTTGGTCACTTAACTGACTCTATTCACACTTTTACAATGAGTTCATATATAGTTTCACCAACTAGAATATAAACATTATCACTAGGGATCTGCATTACTTATAATACTGTAACTGATTCTACTCATTCCCTTCCATTTACATCCGAAATTTGATACTAATTTACTTTCTATCTCTTCTCACTTATAAATTATCCACCCTATTAAAAGGCATAGTTGTGACAATTCTAAGTTTCAGCTGTCCACTATGTTCCCATCCATTCCATCTCTTAAATGTGTTCAAAGTGTTAACCTGTTGTATTTCATCCTAGACACAGCTGGGTTTCAGGGAGAGGAAAAATGTTTCATTATCTTACTCTATTGCCCAAGACAAATGTGCTATTGTATTGCATGTAAAATGTCATCTTTGAAGTATATTAAGGATATGCTGTGAGGTAAGCCATCTGGAAAATACAGTATAGAATGGGAAATAATTATAAGTTAGTTTATTGCACTTTTTTTCCAGTTAAGCCTACCATGATAGCTGCTAAAACAATATAATGAAAAGGGTAGATGCTCTGAAACCACACAGGTTAAATGCTACCTCCAACTATTATTAGCTAGTATGCAAGTTATTTAGCTTCTCTGATACTTTTGTCTTGTCTGTAAAATTGAGATACTACTGCATGTTGCATAGGGGTTTATGAGGATTAAATAAAACAATATTTGTAAAGCACTTGGAACAGAGTAGACAGTAAGTATAACGTCTCCTCTCTTCTTTTAAATATAGAGGATATTTAATATTCTTTACATATAGAATATTAGGTAATCCAATATTTGGACACCATGTTGAATGAGCACGCTGGTTGAGCTTCCATGTGATTCTCTCTTAATTTCAGGGGAGAAAGGGCTTTAGAAAATCAAGTTTTAAGTTTCCTCAGGAATCCTCAGGCTGGAGTGTATTAGGACCACCCAGACAATCTTAGTAGGAAAGCGCTGTCCGTGGTGCTAGTAATCGCGCATACCCCTGGCAAAACTTCGCCTGCCCAGAGTTCTTTGCCAAGCTCACATATCTGTCTCATGGTAGAGTCTCAGTCATTCTACCCACTGGCTTTTCACCTGTCTTGCCAATCCTTATCTATGTCCCCTTCAACCAAACAAAAACAACAACAAAAAGTATCTTCCATCTCCTTATCACCCCAAAATAGTTTTTATTTTTCCGACACTGACAATGCCTACCACTTAAGAAAGTGGATCAAAAATTGGCTCAAGTGCCCTAACCCCGTGGTCAGCAAACTGCGGCTCGTGAGCCACATGCAGTTCTTTGGCCCCTTGAGTGTGGCTCTTCCTACACCTTAGGAGTACCCTAATTAAGTTAATAACAATGTACCTACCTATATAGTTTAAGTTTAAAAAATTTGGCTCTCAAAAGAAATTTCGATTGTTGTACCATTGATATGTGGCTCTGTTGACTAATGAGTTTGCCGACCACTGCGCCTAACCGGTTTGGCTCAGTGGATAGAGTGTCGGCCTACGGACTCACGGGTCCCAGGTTCGATTCCAGTCAAGGGCATGTACCTTGGTTGCAGGTTCAATCCCCAGCTCTGGTCGGGGCCCATGCAGGAGGCAACCAATTGGTGTGTCTCCCTCACATCAATATTTCTCTCTCTCCCCCCACCACCTTCCTCCCTACCTTCCACTCTCTCTAAAAATCATTTGAGATATGCCAGTTGGTTCCATACCTCAATGTGGGGTTGGGGGACAAGAAGAGATAAACCAAAGAACATATATTTATATGCATAGTCCATGCCCCCCAGCCAATAGGTTGGAGGAAGGAGGTGCTAGGAGGAGTGGGGGGGGGGAGGAGAGGAGATGGAAGATACCTGTAATACTATCTACAATAAAAATATGTATTAAAAAATGATGAGGGGAAAACCAATGGAAAAAATATCATCAGGTGAGGATGAAAAAAACAAGAAAAAATTGGCTCAGGCTATCTTTTCCTAACCTTTTTGTTAAGTTTCAAAGAAATCCAAGTTGAGAAGACAGGAAACAGTTAGTTTCCAATGCATTATTTAAAAAAACTCTCTTCAGCTGCACCTCGACCTTGAGTTAAGTTCCCTTCTTCCCTTATTCCCCAAATTCCCTGTAAAAACAAGTCTCAGTAAAGTTATCATATTAAATTGAAACTCTCTATTTATTAGTTCTGAGTGCCATTGGGGAAGTTAATTAAAAGCTAGGACCTAGATCTTATTCAACTGTGAATTCCTGGACATGCTGAACTAAGTTGTTTTTTTAATATATAAATATATTTTATTGATTTTTTACAGAGAGGAAGGGAGAGGGATAGAGTTAGAAACATCGAAGAGAAAGAAACATCAATCAGCTGCCCTATGCACACCTCCTACTGGGGATGTGCCGGCAACCAAGGTACATGTCCTTGACCGGAATTGAACCTGGGACCTTTCAGTCTGCAGGCCGACGCTCTATCCACTGAGCCAAACCGGTTAGGGCTGAAATAAGTTTTGTTGAACTAAATTTAATCACTGGATCCATTAGAGGGAAGGTCCCAACAACACGTCTTTATTTTTATTTCATTTAAGATGTCTTAATGTTGACATTATTGCAGGAGTCCCCATGGCCCCCACCACTGCTTTGCCCACTTCCACCCTCCTCTGCCTCCCCTAACAACACGCCTTTAAAAGGCAACCTGCCACCTGGCCAGTGTGGTTCAGTGGTTGAGCATTGACCTATGAACCAGGAGATCACAGGTTCGATTCCCAGGCAGGGCAAATGCTGGGGTTGCAGGCTTGATTTCCAGTAATGAGGCGTGCAGGAGACAGCCAATCAATGATTCTCATCATTGATGTTTCTATCTCCCTTCCTCCCTGAAATCAATAAAAATGTATTTTAAAAATAAAATAAATAAATAAAAAACAACCTGTCTTGCAACATTTGGCTGTGCACTAAATTTTAGAGTAACCAGGCTGTTCTGATAAAGATATTCTGGACTGAATTCATTTGCCACCACATCCACCTATATCAGTTTAGTGACTCAACCCCTGAGAGTGACTAGCAAAGAACTAATGTCATTCCTTTCAAAGACTCTGGCTTCCCACTGTCCATTTTTCCTCCTTTTCCTCCAATTCTACCAACACACCTGTAATTCCCAATACACTGCATAGATACTGGCCCCAAAGTCTAAGCAAAACAACTCACTGGGTTGTTTCACCCAAAGGTAGACTTCTGTTGCTGTGGCCAGATGAAGGAATAGAGCCGCCATCAACAAACAAAAGGACAATTTCTTTTTCCAGATAAGAGTAGAGGCTCAAATAAGATTACAAGGCAGAGGAACCAAAAAATCTGAAACCGAAAAAATGTGGGTAGGGTGAGAGAGAAATAATTATTAATATTGCCTCTTTCTCTTCTCCATCCGGGTGAACTTCCACTCTCTTGAAAATCAGTATCTCTTCAGCCCTCACTACCACTTCCATAGGCCTTCCTTTCTTTAAAGAGCTCTTCCTCATTCTATAGTGGTTTGAGGGGAGGGGAGTCCAAGCTAAGGCATGCCAGAAGAAACATATGGAGTCTCATTTGCAAGGAAGCAAACAATTGCCCTCCCTTTAAGAGTCTTCCTCCTTGGCATTCTGAACCAAAAATGATGTAGTAAATAAAAACCATTCAGTATTAGGAGAGACCTACTTTCATGTAGTTTTTCACCAAAGTTTTTAGGCAACAGACACACAACTGGTGGCTCTCTTCCTATTTCAATCAAGCATCAGCTATAATTTTTTAAATCTTTAAAGCAATGCATTAATGCAGTGGTTCTCAACCTTCTGGCCCTTTAAATACAGTTCCTCATGTTGTGACCCAACCATAAAATTATTTTCGTTGCTACTTCATCACTGTAATGTTGCTACTGTTATGAATTGTAATGTAAATATCTGGTATGCAGGATGGTCTTAGGCGACCCCTGTGAAAGGGTCATTCGACTGCCAAAGGGGTCGCGACCCACAGGTTGAGAACCGCTGCATTAATGCAAACTCACCTAGGAAGATTAAGAAGAAAAGCACTTGGCCTTTAAATCTTCAGAAGAGGGTTTAATGACAGGTTCAACCTGTTTAATGGCAGAGCCAGCACCACACCCCTGTTTTATTGTGTTTCATTATCATTGCATAAATTCCCTTTATTACTCACGACAAGTAAAAATGAAATACTTGCTGAGGTGGGTTTTAATAAGTAAGAGTGAAAACAAAAATAAACTGTTCAAATATCATGAAAGTGTGATCTCAGATTCTTAAAATTGATATTTTTATTGATATTTTTAGGTGCCTGACATGTTGTCACTCTCAATCTAAAGGTCATTTTTTTACAAGGAGTGTAACCATAACTCAAAGATGAAAATAATAAGTAGCACATTCAAAACAGGATTCCCGGGATTTTTCTCTTACCAGGTATACTGATTTTTTTTTTGACTCATTCAAATAGGAAGACACACCCAAAAGAAAATTGCTAAGGTTGGTGCAAGATGTGAAGCTAGTGAAGTTCAAGTACTGCCTGGGGATGAATATAACCTGCATGACCGGTGCAGAGCTGTCACTTTCAGACATCTTAAGACCGAGTTATTTTAAATGTCTTTCCGTCATTGATTCTACGGGGAGCGACTAACGTCTCCAGCGTGAAGCCAGCTGAAGGAATAGAAAGACGCTGCTCCGCCTGCTGGAGGGAGGGGCTGAGTACATCGATTCGATGTTTCCAAAACCTTGACCAAGACTTTCCCGGACTCGCGGCGTGTAAGGCCGGGGCCTCCGAGCTCCCGGCGTCTGGCGCATGCGTCCTAGCACCCTCTGGGCTAGCTCCACTCCCCTATCCCCGCCCCTACCTCGTCAACTCCCCCATCCCCGCCCCTACTCCGTCCCCTGCAGCTCCGCTGGCCCCGCCTTGCGGCCCGCGAGCTGCATAGCCGAGCTGGCATGCGGGCTGAGGGCGGAGCCAAAGGGGGTGGGGAGAGCCGACGCACCGCCCAGCTGGACCAAACCCCTCCGCTCCCAGCCGGCTAAACACTCGGCGAGAAACTGCAGTGCGCCTGGGATCGGGACGCTCGCTCCTGCCCTTCCAACCGGAGCCCTCGCACCAGGCGCCTTTCCTGGGAGCGAGCTGGGCGCGTCCGCTCATTCGCGATCGCCCGGAAAAGGCCGACTTAACCACAGGCCGTTTGGCCTTTGCACGAGCCGCCAAGTCACCAAAGGGCGGCGACAGGGGACTGGAGCCAGCGGGGCTCTCCCGAGGAGCAGAGAGCGCTCCGGGGCGACGCGGGGACGGAGCGAGGAGTGTCGTGAAGCTCGGGGCTAGCGGCAGATCATCACGATTTTGTCTGGCGTCTGCGAAATGTGGGAAGAAGACAAGGTCAAGCTCGGAGGCAGCGGCAGCGATGCGGGTCTGGCCAGCGCCGCGGCGCGGGGGCAAGTGGAGACCGTGCGGCAGCTCCTGCAGGCCGGCGCGGATCCCAACGGAGTGAACGGCTTCGGGAGGCGCCCGATCCAGGTACCTGGGGCCCAGGGGCCTCGTCGGCAGGGGGCGCGCGAAGGCGGGGGCGCAGCCTCCCTGGGGCGCCTCTGGGACCTGGGTCTCCACTGTTTCTCTCTAGCTAGGGGTGTGGAGCCCAGGTGTAAAGCAGGTGTTCACCCACCAAAAAATTCTTTAAAAAAAAAAAGAATGAAAAACCCACTGCATCAGTTTGTTCTTTTTAATGATGGAAAAAATATCAGTATATCCTCTCCCGTCTCAGGATCAGAGATAAATTACAACTTACGCATTCTGTATTGAATTTAAAGAATCCCACAAAATCATAGTACATGGAGGAAAAAAAACCTCACTGTTAAGTTTCAAGCTGCAATATGAAATTCTTTGCAGTCTTTTTCTAAACAAAGGAACAAGACAGGGTTCCTAAACCACAATACTTACTCCTCTTATTTTATGTTAGCATTATCTCTTGAGCGTTACGTAAGAAAAAAAATGATTCAATGGATTTTTACTGCTTAATTGCCATACTGAATGCTTGGATTACAAAAGCATTCCCCGCAGCAACTGTTAGGTAGTTTTTAAATAGAAAAAAGTCTTACCCTGACCGGTTGAGCTCAGTGGATAGAGCGTTGGCCTGCGGACTGAAGGGTCCCAGGTTCGATCTGGTCAAGGGCATGTACCTTGGTTGCGGGCATATCCCCAGTGGGGGGTGTGCAGGAGGCAGCTGATTGGTGTTTCTCTCTCATCAATGTTTCTGGCTCTCTATCCCTCTTCCTTCCTCTCTGTAAAAAATCAATAAAAATATATTTTTTTAAAAAAGAAAAAGAGTCTTCATACATAATTAGCCTCTTCATTGTTGAAATACATTTATTCAATATTTTATTATTCCCGCTTTAATTAGTACCTTCCAGAACCAAGCTTTTATTAATGAATCTTGCTAATAGTGTAAATTTTAAAGAAGATATATGTTCATCCCTTTAGAATTCATAGAAAAGTGTTACAAGAAACGAGGGATGGTTCAAAGCAGCAAAAATATGGTACAGTCGTTGTTAAAGACTTCAAATTATACTAATAATTGTATAAGTAGGTTTTATAGTTTTAATTCACCATTTTCTGGGATATTAAGAACCACTTTTCCTCCCCCCTCTCTATATGTGAAACAGCCTTTATATCACTAGTAAGAATGATAACCTATCTTGGTTTTTAAGCAAGGAATTGGATGCTTCTAATATTCATGAAACAAAACAAAAAAATTAGTATACTATCTTTCAGTTACATAGTACATTTTAAAACACAAAGTCACAAGAACAAATAATTCCATTTTGGATATTTAGTTGTCAAAAATTTTTTTATTGTTAAAATAAAAAGTAAATGTTTGCATAATGTATATTTATACAAATGGGTGCCATAGGATTACTGCTCCAAAGATCCTTTTTCTAAGTTATGCATTGTTCTGATTCAACTACTGGCATCCAAGTTCTTTTCATATAGCAAAACATTTACTATTTAATATTATAAAATCCTGTACAATGTAAATATAGTATTAATATTACATGTTACATTAAGTCTACCACCCTCTACACTTTGGGCCTTCTCTATAACATTAAGTTAAATATTTAAAATGGTGAAGCATTTATTAACAACAAATAATTGGTTTTCATTATCTGATAAAACAAGGTGTGTCTCTCTTTACTTTTTCCCCTATAGCTCCAATTTTGGTTCAAACTGTAGGACTATATTACATTTATAAGCACAGACATATGTGATTGAAAAGCAAAGGCCTTCCACGGAGGTTTTACTGTGAGAACTAAACAAAGTAAGCCTTATTTTAAATGTAGGTGTTTCTCATTTTCTCCCCTAAAGCATTACTCTAACTTCCAAGATATAGCATCAGCTGACTGCCTAATAAAGATTTTTAGACACGGATTATGTCTGGGGAGAGAGGGCAGAGCAAGAGAAATAATTTCAGATTTTAAAAACCTTTAAACTTAAGTCCACCTATTAGTCATTTAACAAAATGGATTCCCATGTTCAAATGGAAGTCAGCTTTTTCTTTTTTCTCACAAAGAAGACAAGCATATTATCATCAGCTCTTTGTTGCATATTTGGAAAATAACCTGAACCTCAGTAAAGAGTGTACCTGGAGCGGGTGGGGGGACTGGGAGAGGGGAAATATTGTGTCAGCAAATGAGCTTAACCAGATTCCTGGGGCTTGTGAAGCGCCTCTGCATTAAGGAGATACTTCATTTTTTGATATGGTTCTACCTGTCCCTGCCCAGGCCTGCATCTCGCTTTCCCCTCGCCCTGACCATTCTGCTCTCGCCCGCAGGTCATGATGATGGGCAGCACCCGCGTGGCCGAGCAGCTGCTGATCCACGGCGCGGACCCCAACTGCGCAGACCCCGCCACCCTCACGCGGCCCGTGCACGACGCCGCCCGGGAGGGCTTCCTGGACACGCTGGTGGCGCTGCACCGAGCCGGGGCGCAGCTGGATGTGCGCGATGCCTGGGGCCGCCTGCCCGTGGACCTGGCTGAGGAGCGGGGCCACCGGGACATCGTCGGGTACCTTCGCGCCACCGCGGGAGACTGATGGCGGGCGCACCCAGCTGCCCACAACGACTTTTCTTTTCTCCCCAGCTCCCCAACCCCAGATTAGTTCAACCAAGGCTGCAAAGCAGAGCGGCTTTCGGAAAGCCTTCCTGGGCGACTGGATTCCTCAAGGGAAGGAGGGGCAGGCCAGAAATAAATCCTTTTTCTTTTTTCTTTTCTGGATCCCACCCTGGACCCTCACCTGTAGCCAAAGGCAGAGAGGTGGGGCCAGAGGTGTTCAGCGAGATTTGGGGGCGGAATGTTTCGTTCCCAGCTGCCGTTTACGGGCGGAAAAGTGGTGTGCGACGAAGTCCATGTTGGGCCCTGGAGATGGGGGGCAGGGTCGGAGGCAGCGGGATTGGCCTCCGATGAGAGGTCGGTGAGATGGTCACTGCACTGACCTTGATGGAGCCCCTCGTAAGTCCTCACTGGGGGCTTTAGGCACTTGGGGCTCACGGCGAAAACCCGAAGACCGAGGACCAGAGGAGGACGGTGACGGCTGCTGTGGGTGTCCGGAGGCTGTCTACGCTTTACTTACTGTGCGGGACACAGCAAGTCACCTGCAAAACCGTATTCACTGCAAGTCCTGGAGGCAGCTCCACCGGATAGCAACTGGAGGAGAAGATGGGAACCACCTTGAATTCGCCTTTATATCCTAAAATCCCTGGGTCAAGGTGGTGCAAGACAGCCCTCGGGACGGGGTCGGCACTTGCTGTTTGTTATTCAGTCCGGGAGAGCTTCCTGCGCGTTCCAGACGTCCACCATCAGCGAACAAAATGCTGCAGGAGGGAGGCGGGGTCGGCGGGGTAGAAGTAGGAGACAAAACTGTACGGTGAACTAATGGTTTGCTTCATATATAAACCCCCGGCAAGAAAGAGCAGATCGAGGAAAGAGAAATTAAGACTTGATTGGAAAATGGAAGACTTGGGTTCCATTACTGGTTCTTTAATTAAATACATGACTTACTAAATAATGTAACTTTGATTAACCTCAGTTTTTTTCATCTATAAAAGGTGGGAGTTGGACTATCCTGCTTCTAAGTTCCCTACCATCACTAAAGTTTTATCACTTATGAGTTTGTTGCACATGTGACTGTGAGGGCTGATATTTATTAGTAATAATTTTGCCATGGTATGAGAAGCAAGGAAAAATATATAGAAGAATGGAAAGGAAAGACATACTTTAAAATTCTGGAGTTCTAGGAGGGAAAAATCTTTATAAGCACCACCTCCACCAGTTAGTTGGAAAATAACAGACACGTTTATGTAAAGTGAGACAGAAAAGATACTTTGCAAAGTAAGTACTTAGTTTAATTTTCAGGTCTTTCTCCTCTCCTCTTACCCTGATTTTTCTTGATGCTTTTTACATTTCTCTCATGCCACTCACAGCCACTAAAAGAATTCGTTTCTTTTTTAAAATACGTTTTTATTGATTTCAAAGAGGGAGGGGGGGGAGATAGAAACATCGATGCTGAGAGATAATCATAGATTATCTGCCTCCAGTACCCCTCCCAACCCCCACCAGGGATCCAGCATACAACCTGGGCATGTGCCCTGACTGGGAATCAAACCATGACCTCCTGGTTCATGGGTTGATGCTCAACCACTGAGTCACACTGGCCAGGGAAGAATTAGTTTCTTAAAGTGAGATAAGCAAGTAGACCAAATAGACTTGTAAAATAAAGCGAGGTAGGTATTTACAAGCTAATATAAATGCTTTTAAAAAGTGGGTCTTTAAGTGAGTGTATTATAACAAGGGATTCTGATCTAAATTGGGTTGGTGTGGGAGTTGGAACCAAAAGAAAAAGTTGGGATATTAGAAAGAACAGAAAGTACAAAGACAAGAAAATGCTAAAATATTAGATGAAGTCATTAAACAGTGGTTCTCAACCTTCCTAATGCCGCAACCCTTTAATACAGTTCCTCATGTTGTGGTGACCCTCAACCATAAAATTATTTTCATTGCCCAACCATAAAATTATTTTCGTTGCAACTTAATAACTGTAATGGTGCTACTGTTATGAACCGTAAAGTAAATATCTGATATGCAGGATGTATTTAGGCGACCCCTGTGAAAGAGTGGTTCAACCCCCAAAGGGGTGGCGTCCCACAGGTTGAGAACCACTGCAGAAGATGAGTAACTCTCTTGTTACCTACTTCTGGTTTGTTCTGGTTTGTTTCCATTGGGTTCCTTGAAACTTTAGGTCCTTACATTTTGCCTGGGTGATAGTAGGAAGAGCTGATTGGGGAAGAGCTCTGTGTCATCTAATTTGTACACATCAGCCATTTCAGGAGGGAGAAAATGAGGTGAAAAGACAGCAACAAAAGGAATAGAAGGAAGAAGAGCATGGTAGTATTTTATGAAAGATGGGTCAATAGTTCAACAGAATGAATCAAACCAAACCAAACAAACTATATATGGTCCACATACTAATGAAATTTGTGAAATATTTCCAGTCCTAAAATAATGAAAATCTCATTCCCTACTCTCTTGATTGTCTATAAAACTTTTCTCAAATTCAGCTATTAGAAATGGGGTGACTCCTTTCTTGCCTCTTGAATCCCCCACTCAGAAGACTTTAATATTATTCCTTGCATAAGGAAAAAATACTTTATAGAAATGGTAATTTTTATACATCATCCCTTTATTAACTATGTACGAAGGAAAATTTGCTTTGAAGCCAGTGCTAATTATCATTGGCATGGATTTCATATTAAGCACAGGGATATAAATCAACATGTACATCAAAACTGAGCACCCAACTCTGATTTAGTAATTTGAAGTTTGAAATAAATATAAACCAAAGATTTTGCTGGTACAAAAAAATAACTATGAGAGATGTACGAAGATGATATGCTATCTCACAGCCATCTATATTATGCTGAAAGTTTACAAAGGAACCTCAAACACTTACTAATCCCATTCCCCTAGTTTAGACACCTTTTCCTTCCCCTTAACCGCCACCCGGGGCCCCCCCCCCCCCCCCGTAGATATAGTCAGTGGTGGCACAGAAAATATTTTACATCAGAGTTAAACAAAACTTTAAGACCAATTAGAGTAACAAAACTACGTTTCATTTCCCTTTCATATTTGGCCTCCTCCCAAAATGCATAATGTTTTATTTCACTGTCCTCTTATTTGAATACTCTACATTATGATAGGGTTGGTGCTACTTCCTTTGAACCCTTTCATATTGACCTCTGGATTTCCTTTTAATTTAAAACTTCCCTCTATATTCTTATCCTTCACAAATTCCTCCATCGCCTTGCCTGAGCTAAAAATGGGTCTTCCTGAGAATTCCACTTTCTTCTGCACCAGATACTAGTGCTGGACTGTGAGCGACAGAGTGGGACTCAGGACTAGTAATGAGTGTAGGCTGTTTGGATGGCTTTCAATAGTCCCAAACCAAATATGTAAGGGTTAGCCATTATGCTTCAGGTTTCATTAATCTCTTAGTGAAATATTTGCATTTTGTTTATCAGATGAAGCTATAATTTCAGTATGTTATTACATATTTTATAATGTCTATAAGACATAACATCCTATATAATAAAAGCCTAATATGCTAAGTGTCCAGTCGACCAGTCTGCTGTTCAACCAATCAAAGCATAATATGCTAATGATATGCTAAGGCTCCTCAACCGCTCGCTATGGCATGCAATGACCACCAGGGGGCAGACAGTCGACTGGTTGACCAGTCGCTATGATGTACACAGACCACCAGAGGGCAAACACTCTGACCAGTAGATGAGCTTGCTGCTGGGGTCTGGCTGATTGGGACTGAGTGAGATGGGCTGGACATGCCCTGGAGCCCTCCGCAGTTCCTCCCCAGCTGGCCAACCTCCCACGTCTCTCCCTGGCCCCGATCGTGCACTGATGAGGTCCCTTGGCCTGGCCTATGCCCTCTTGCAATCAGGACCCCTCAAGGGATGTCAGAGAGCCAGTTTTGGCCCAATCTGCCGGTCAGGCCGAGGGACCCCACTGGTGCACAAATTCATGCACTGGACCTCGAGTCTAAACATAAAACAGTAAGCAATGTACTGTATTTTTCCATGTATAAGACACTAATTTTTTCTAAAATCGTTAGATTGAAAATCATGGGGTGTCTTATACACAGAAGTCAGCCGAGGATGGAGCCAGGTGGGTGTGGGTGCATAGCTGCCCAAACCTTGTCGAACAGGCTTCCCCTAATCATGAACCTTATTGTTACTGACATCAACTGATGCTGTAATTGGAGGTGGAGGTAGAGCAGGGGTCCTCAAACTACGGCCCACGGGCCACATGCAAATACAAATATTGTATTTGTTCCCGTTTTGTTTTTTTACTTCAAAATAAGATATGGGCAGTGTGCATAGGAATTTGTTCATAGTTTTTTTTTTAAACTATAGTCCGGTCCTCCAACGGTCTGAGGGACAGTGAACTGGCCCCCTGTTTAAAAAGTTTGAGGACCCCTGAGGTGGAGAGTGCTTAGATGCAACAGGGAACAGAGTGTTCTGCGCCCATAAAGATGTCAAAAAATAAAAGGATAATTACTGGTAAATGATTGTCTTACTCTGCAAAATTCAAACTGAATGTAATCAGCTATGCAAAAGAGCATGGAAATAGAGCTGCAGAGAGAGAATTTGGACCTCCTCCCACTGAGTGTATGATCAGACAGTGGAGAAAACAGGAAGAACAACTCCTTAAGATGCCAAAAAAGAAGGCCTTAAGAGGAAAACCAGAAAAATGTTTAAAATATTGATTTCTTAATTTTGGGTTGGAAAAGTGGGGGGGAGGGTGTCTTATACATGGGGCATCTTATACCCAGAAAAATATGGTACAGTATTCTGTTGACAAACCCACAGATAGCTCAACAGATACTAACAACACATGGAGTTGTCTTCCGAAGGCTAAGTGTTGGAAATACCTAATGGCTCCTCATTCCACCTGTGAATTATGCAGTGCTGAGCTCTACCACCTGTATCCTGTATCCTGTATCTCCTCCCAACATGCCACCTAGAGTTATAAACTATAACCTTGCCTAAAATATTTTTCAATCCTCTACTATTCTCTAATCTCTAAACTGCCTTTAATATTTAGAATTATTACATACTACAGGCCCGGTGCACAAAAATTTGTGCACTTGGGGGGGTCCCTCAGCCCGGCCTGTGCCCTCTCGCAGTCTGAAACCCCTCGGGGGATGACCACCTGCTGGCGTAGGCCCGCTCCCCGGGAGATTGGGCCTAAGCTGGCAGTCAGACATTCCTCTGGCAGCCCAGAAACCCTCAGGGGATGTCCACTTGCCAGAGGGGAGCAGGCCTAAGCTGCAGTATGACATCCTTAATGCTGCTGAGGAGGCGGGAGAGGCTCCCACCACCACTGCTGTACTGGCAGCCATCAGCCTGGCTTGTGGCGGAGCAGAGCTCCCCCTGTGGGAGCACACTGACCACCAGGGGGCAGCTCCTGCATTGAGCGTCTGCCCCCTGGTGGTCAGTGTGTGTCATAGTGACCAGTCATTCCCAGGTGTTCTGCTGTTAGGGTCAGTTTGCATATTACCCTTTCATTATATAGGATAGAGGCCTGGTGCAAGGGTGGGGGCCAGCTGGTTTGCCCTAAAGGGTGTCCCAGATCAGGGTGGGGGTCCTGCTGGGGTGCCTGGCCAGCCTGGGTGAAGGGCTGATGGGTGTTTGCAGGCTGGTCACACCCCCTTCAGGGTGGGGGTCCCCACTGGGGTGCCTGGCCAGCCTGGGTGAGGGGCTGATGGCTCTTTGCAGCTGGTCACACCCCCTTCAGGGTGGGGGTCCCCACTGGGGTGTCTAGGCCAGCCTGGGTGAGGAGCTGAGGGCCATTTTCAGGCTGGCCAAGCCCCCCGGCAACGGAAGCTCCCAGCCTCTCCTTTTTTTCTTTTTATTCTGGGATTTATTTACCTTCTATAATTGAAACTTTGTTGCTTTGAGTGGAGCTCAGAGCTGGCACGGCAGGCGGGAAGCTTGGCTTCCTCCATCATTGGGGCAACCAAGCCTCCTACTTGCTCCAGCTCCGTGGTTGCCGGCCGCCATCTTGGTTGGGTTAATTTGCATACAGTCGCTCTGATTGGCTGGTGGGCATGGCTTAAGGTGTAGCAAAGGTACAGTCAATTTGCATGTTTGTCTTTTATTAGTGTAGATGGATCTATTCCAGGATTTCAGGAGCTTTTAAATACTACCATGAACAAAATAATTTAATGGTATCCCCTTTCTAGGAAAAAAATTAAATAACATTTAATTGTACATTCGTCCCCAGGTATGTATATTTGTGCAATGATGGGGCTATCCCCACCAGTCATTTCAGGCCAATATACAGGGGAATGGTTCTTAACCCTGACTCCATATCAGAATCACCCCTGGAGGTATTCTAAATACCTATTTGCAACCAACTTCAGGCCTTAAGAATTAGAATACCTATGTTTGGGGCCCCAAATTTCTGTGATTGTTACTTTAACATTCTTGTTCATGGAAAACTTTCAAGTAGTAGAGAAAATAAACAGAAATAGGTAAAAATCAATCTCCTGAAACCTCTCTACTCCCCAGTCTCACTTCCCAGGGGTAACCACAATTTTCAAGTTTTAATTAACCTTCCAGAAATATAGGTACATATACTGTAAACACTCCTCTCCCACACATTTTAAAATGAAATAGGATCAAACTATCATGCAACTTCCTTTTTTTAGATTGAGAATTGAATGTTTGGAAACTACCCTATATTAGAGATAGAAATGATATTTAATTTAAAAAAAATAAAAAATTGGATTTTAGAGAG
>NW_005871269.1:1870052-1873335 GCF_000147115.1 Myotis lucifugus | reverse complement strand
CATGCATGGGGGTCCCTAGGCCTGGCTGGTGATCAGGGCCATCAGGGCCATCTTGCCCAGTCCTGATTGGGGCTAGGCCAATTGGGGCCTGCCGGGCAGGGAAAGGAACCGAGGGAGGGACTGCGGGAGGTTGGGAGGTTGGCAGGCTGGCCAGGAGGGGGGGAGTGGGGGGCGGGGAGGAACCGCGGGAGGTTGGCTGGCTGAGGGTGGTTGGCTGTGGGAGTGCACTTACCACCAGCGGGCAGCTCCTGGGTTGAGCATCTGCCCCCTGGTGGTCAGTGGTGTCATAGCAACTGGTCAACTGGTCTTTCCGGTCATTCGATCATACCGGCCGCTTAGGCTTATATATATATATAATCTGTAAATAGCCCAAGTGCCCATCTGCAGATGAGTAGATAAAAAGGCTATGGCACAATGGAATATTACTAGGCTGTATAAAAGAAGGAATGTTTACCCTTTTCAACAGCATGGATGGACCTGGAGAGTATTATCCTAAGCGAAATAAGCCAGTCAGAGAAAGGCAAATACCATGTGATCTCAGTAATATGTGGATTCTAATGGACAAAATAAACTGACGAACAGTGGAACCAGAAACACTGATACATGGAACTGACTGGCTGGTACCCGAGGGGAGGTGGTGGGGGGGTGACTGAATAAAGAATGTTAAGGGATTAGCTATAGTACATATGCATACCCTATAGGCGCGGATAATAGTTTGATGAAGGTCAAAAGAGGGGGAGGCCAGGATGGGTAGAAGAGGGCAAAGGGGAGGGGAGGTTGGGGGAGAGGGGAGGGAAAGAAGTGATCAACCAAAGAATTTGTGTGCATATATGCATAACCCATGGACACAAAAAATAGGATGGTGAAGACCTAGGATGGAAGGTGGGGTGGGCTAGAAGGGGTTAATGGGGAAAAAAGGGGGACATATATACTTTCAACAATACAGTTTAAAATGTTTTTAAATTAAAAAGTAATAATAAATTAAAAATTAAGAAAGAAAAAAAAGCACACAAAAGAAAGAATAATATATGTAAAACCAAAAAAAAAAAAAAAAGGAAAAGAGAGAGATGCCTAAGAGAACACTCTTGTTCAGGGGTAGGTGAGGAAACAAGGCAAACTCAGTTAAGTAAAATGCCCGCCTGTCTTTGCCTATGAGATGCATTTGCTGATCCAAAATAAATAATCATTTTTCTCAACTCAAAAACTCAGAGAAATCTAGTCATGTTTATTTTGGGCCAAAGGAAGAGAGCAAAGAAAAGCCCCAACATCAGTGATTCTCTGTCTGGAAAAATGACCCACGGATAGCTCACTCCCTCTGGCCTTCAGTACAACAGAAAGACCCCAAGTCTTTTATAGTTAAAGACTGATGATTCCAGTCCTGGCACCTGCTGGCCGTAAAGTGTTCAAGATTTGAGCCCCCTCTGGGCTTCAGTGTTCTCACCTGTAAAATAGGGGTAGTACTCTTAAATCCAAAAGACCACTGTGAGGATAAAATACATGTGATTGTGCATATGCATAATACTGCTCAGTCCTTGATCATACAATCTTTGCATAGCACATAGCCAAAAATCTTTGAAATGCCACAAATTCATTGTTTTGCTAAGATTCATCTTCATAATTGTATTTTGCTGAGTCTAATAGTAAAATTAGATAGAATTCCCCTGCATACCACAACTAACAAAACACAGGTGTTGGCAGCAGGGGAAAACCAAGATGGAATTTAAGTTTAAATTTTAAAATTTATATTCATTGAAAACAGAGTTTACTGTATAACAATCTCACTCAATCCTCTCACTCAAATGGCATTCCTCTCAAGTGGGCAACTTTTCCCCAGAACAAATTCAGGTAAAGAGGAAATGGCTATAGATTAAGCTATAAAGCCCAATCAATATAGAGACATCCCTGAATTTAAACTTAACTGGGAAACTGAGGCTCAACAGACCTCTCAGGCATAATTGGGTAATGTGATGTTCTAATTTTATCTGTCAACTTGGGTAGGCTATGGTATCCAATTGTTTGGTTAAACACGATCATTCTAGATGTCGCTGTGAAGTTGTTTTATGGGTTGTTTGGTTTTTGTTTTGTTTTGTTTTTTAGATATAATTAACATTTAAATCCATAGGCTCTGAATAAAGCAAATTATCCTCCATAATGTGCAGGGGCCTCATCCAATCAGGTGAAGGCCTTAAATGAAAAGACTGAGGTTCTCCAAGGAAGAAGGAAGTCCGTCACCAGGCTGATTCAAAACTGCAGCTGGCCGCTTTTTTTCTGAACTACGCACTCCCTAGATTGCCCCTCATCTGTTGGCCACAAAAACGAAATACCCTCCTTATAACTGTCTTTCATAGTCCATCTCTTGTACGAGGTTTTCTTTGGTGGGGGGTGGGCGCAACAATGCGGTGCAAGACAAAACAGGTTCTGGCTCCCATGGAGTTTGCATACTACGGTGCGAGATAAACAATTAAGATAATACATAAGATAATTTCTGTGTGCTAAGTACAATACAAAAAACAAACAAAACACGGTGATGGATGGCACCTAGAAGAGGAAAAGTGTCTGAAAGGGTGGGAGCGGCAAGTAGCCTCAGCACCAAGCACGGTGTTCTGGGACCCTAAGTTGAATCCTATGGGGGAGCGGAGCAGAGCGGTGCGTTAGTCAAAGTCTAGAATAGCGGTTCTCAATCTGTGGGTCGCGACCCCTTTGGGGGTGGAACCACCCTTTCACAGGGGTCGCCTAAGACCATCGGAAAACACATATGTAATTACATACTGTTTTTTCTCCCCTCCCCCCACCCCCCCTACATATTGTTTTTGTGATTAATCACTATGCTTTAATTATGTTCAATTTGTAACAATGAAAATACATCCTGCATATCAGATATTTACGTTATGATTCATAACAGTAGCAAAATTACAGTTATGAAGTAGCAACGAAAATAATTTTATGGTTGGGGGTCACCACAACACGAGGAACTGTATTAAAGGGTCGCGGCATTAGGAAGGTTGAGAACCACTGGTCTAGAAAGTGGTTTAGAGTGGCTATTTAAAACTGGTCCCTAACTAACTTCATGCAAGCAGGGGACTTAGGGGTGGGCAAACTTTTTGACTCGAGGGCCACAATGGGTTCTTAAACTGGACCGGAGGGCCGGAACAAAAGCATGGATGGAGTGTTTGTGTGAACTAATATAAATTCAAAGTAAACATCATTACATAAAAGGGTACGGTCTTTTTTTTTTTTTTTTATTAGTTTTATTCATTTCAAACGGGCCGGATCCGGCCGCGGG
>NW_005871269.1:1847886-1869606 GCF_000147115.1 Myotis lucifugus | reverse complement strand
ATCCCCCGGAGCCGGCGAGGTCGAATCGAGCTGCATTCACCCCGAGAGCCGGGATGGGCGCTCTGGAGCCGGGCTCATTCGAGTCCTCGGGCCTCCTCCGGGTCCTGCACTCGCCCTCCTCTACGCTGCTTCTTCCCTTCCTTCCCCCGCTTTCCCTGCTTGGAGCGGAGGGACCGGGCCGGGGCCGGGTGAGCGGGTGTCCGCAGGACCCGCGCGTTGGGGTTGCAGAGAGGAAAGACGCGGGAGGGGAGCAGAGGCGGCGGGAGCGAGCGGCGGAGCGGGGGGGCCGGGAGCTTGCGGGGGGTTCTGGCTGCCGGGCGGGTGCAGAGCGCGGGCCGCCCGGGGCCCGGGCCCAAAACCCGAGACACAGAACCGGGTAGAGGGTGGGGCCGCGGGAGAGGCGCGGGAGCAGCTGGCGGGGGAGGGGAGCGCCGAGGCCGCGGAAAGAGGAAGATGCTTAAAGGTTAAAACCGAAAATAAAAAAAAAACTGCCGGGTTGAAATGACCGCCAAAGCGGGGAGCGGAGGGAAAGGGCC
Source organism: Myotis lucifugus (assembly GCF_000147115.1). Classification (NCBI taxonomy): domain Eukaryota; kingdom Metazoa; phylum Chordata; class Mammalia; order Chiroptera; family Vespertilionidae; genus Myotis; species Myotis lucifugus. The sequence continues at coordinate 1,869,070 of NW_005871269.1, read as the reverse complement.
CCCACCCCAGCAGGGACCCCGCTCTGCCTACCTGGTCCGGCGCCTGGCCTGTCCTCTGGCACCGCCAGCACCACGCAGAGTGGCGGTGTCGCGATGGCTGCAAGCAGCGGTTTCTTTTCCCCGCATCTCAGATTCTAGCGCCATTTCTTTCAAAACTGACATCTGGCCTCCTGAATGGCGGGGAGCGCAATGACGTGATCTGGCTTTGTTTTTCCTTCTTTCTTTTTCTCTTGTTAAATCATCCGGTTTGGAGAGGTGGAAGACCCTCGGCGAGGGGCGCAAGGAGCACAGCAAGAGAAACCGGGAGCCGGCGCGAGCCGCCGCGGAAGCGCCCAGCCGGTTCCTGGTCGCTGTCAGGTGACGGACGTAGAGGGCGGGGGGGGGCTGCCCGGAGGAGCGTCCAGTCTTCAGGACCTGGAGCTGTCACCGCGTGGGGCGCCGGGGGTTGGGGGGGTGGGGGGAGTGGCAGGGGGCGCCGATGGGCGGGAAAGAGGCGGTGGGGGGAGGGAGAGGGACGTCGGGCTCTTGTCGTGGGCGCGCGCCGCCCTCGGCCCTGCCTTCCACGCGCCCGCTGGGTGCGAGCGGCCCCGCGCTCGTGTGGAGGACCCGGTCGAGCCGACGCGCGCCGGGGACGCGGGCGCGCGCCTTAGGGGCGGCGATGGGCCCCTCGGCGGCTTGTGGGTCTCCGTTTTAACCCAGGGGGACGGGCGCAGCGCGACTTCGCTCCGATCCCAAAAGGCGGCGCGGCGCGGCGCCGGCGCAGCTCGGCAGCGACCAGAAGATGGTGCGCACCTATCTGGTCACCGTGCGGTTTCGGCGCGCGTGCGGCCCCCCGCGCGAGAGAGCGTTCGTGATCGAATTCCTGCGGCCCGCGGGCGAGTGGGCAGCGCCGGGCTGGCGGGCCGCCGTGGCCCTCGTGCTGACGCTGGTGAGGAACCAGCGCCGAGCCCGGCAGCCGCATCCTGGAAGACCAGGTAGGAAAGGCCTCTCGGTCCCCGCAAAACCGGCCGGTGGGTGACCCCGCTGGGCGTGATTGCACGCGCGGAGCAGTCCCCTCCCGGGGGTGGAGGCTCAGTGCGAGCTCGCTCTCCACGCGGGTTACACGCACTTAGAGGTGAGCTTCTTTCAATATTTTGAGCTATTGAGCCCGGAACCCTTTCGGCCTCCTGAGTCCCGTGAAACTCGGGGGGTGGGAGGTGGAGGGGGGGTCCTAAACCCATCTCAGAAGTAGCCCTGGGTTCCCTGGGTGGGACCGTCAGTGCAAATACACACACATACACACACACATACACACACACACACACACCACCGGGAATGGCACCAGGTGTATTCCCAGGGCACTTGGTGACTTTATGGGGTCCTGGAGGGAAGTATTACTAACGGGCTCAGTTTTCTGGAGGCCGCCTTTTTCTCCCCAGCCTTCCTGCTGGGTCAACCTTCCCTCCTGGCAGTAATCGCCGGTAGTCTGACTTCCCGGAGCAGTAACAGTGGTGGATGGATCAGTCACTACTAAGTGGAGATTTTGCAGCCGAGATGGGCTTTCGAGTGAGTGGCAGGTTTATTCAAATGTCTCGGGACCATGGCCGCATGTTTAGAAGACGGTGGTAAATCCAGGGAGTCACAACCAATCTTATTTTAACCATCTCAAGCCACAATGAGCACTTTTTTAAAAAGTGAGGCCTACTTCTTGAAAAACAGACTCACTCCTAGGTAGTGTATCTTCATAGCAGATAAATCGTGATACAGTCAGTGTAATCTCCCATGGCCAGAATAATGGAAAATATATATCTAGTTACAATATGCAGAAACCTATTAATACTTGGGTAATAAATCAACGAACAATTTAATGAGGTTTCATTTTTGTGACCATCTTTGTTGCATCATTTCCTCTGGAATATCTGTTTTTGAAAAATGCAAAGGCCAGCAGAGGGGTAATTAGTTTTTATTGTAATGTTAATTGGCTTTTTGACATGCAAATATAAATTGTTAAAACTATCACTGTTTAATTAGATGTTTCCATTTCTATTGGCAAAAGTTTACAAACAATTTATAAGGGAAATCACATTTTCTTTTTCCCATTATTATGAAAGTTCAATTTTTAAAGAATCGTAGCAGGAGCTTATAAAGAATTTCATAGGGCGATCCTGTTGGGTTTTTTAATGGTGCTTTATTCTTAGCAGCAAACATTTAGCCACTATATGTTTTTTAGTATCCGAGTTGTTAATATTACTCTCTATATAAATCTATTTTATTTAAATTATTTTGTACTAGAAATATATAGTAACAAAAAAATTTTAATCTATGTAAATACTGTAATTATGTGTTTTCTAGTTCAGGAATACACAATATAATATTGTGATGACTTTAAGTTATAGAAAATATTTTATAGTATGTTGTATAAAATGTTAAAAACGTACAAATGACACATTCATTCAAAGAAGCAATGTGTTTCTTTTTATTTAGGTATAAATCAATTTTCAGGAATAATGTGCAAAGTTATTTTAAAATGCATCGACCATATGAAAAGCCCAATTTTAAGCAAATATATGAAAACAGAACACATGACTTTGGTAGAATAGAATGTCTTGAAAATATGTGCAATTCTCCAACTTCATATGTGAAATTATACACATAAATAAACATCTGGAATTATTAATTATAAATGATAAGTAATTATATATTGGATAATTATGTTAGAATTTATGCAATCTTTGAGAACCACATTGCCAAAAATAACTTGTATGAATTATTTAATATTAATGCAAATATGTAAGGTGTTATTTTAACATATTTTTAGTTTCTGCAACTCTGTTTACTATGACTTTTTATTTTTATGATTGGAAATGTATAAAATAAAATCCCACATTACCAGTTTGTTATCACACATGTGTGGTGAATTACATTAATTGATTTGTTACTTCTGCTTGGTGTGTTTACAAAATAATATTTTTATGAGACTAAATATCTATTTGTTGACGAGAGTTTTAGTGTTTTCTCAAGGTAATCACTATATAGTTAGCATAATCCATCATTTCCAATGTGATCCCCCCCAACATTAGTTCTAAGAACAATAACCTTTTCAGGAATCAAGACTTAATATTAATTTACTTCTTTGAGGATCCTTGAATTTTAAAAATTCCATTGTCTCTAAGATAACAGTGATGTAGCCTATTGCTGTCTATGTCCAGGATATTTTACAGGTCTCCTCATTACATATTAGTTCATCACTACTATCATGGTAAAATTAAGCTAAACCATTTTCCCAACATGTGAACAACATCATCTCAAAAATACTTCCTTTTTTTTCCCTAACAGAAGGCTGAACATCTGGCCCAGTGATTTTACTCTTTTAAAATCGTTAGTCCTTTTCCAGAAGTGTAACAATCTCAGCCCCTCCAGCGCTGGCTGCGCCTATTCACTACGTCAGTAAATATAGGACAATTGTGTTGCTATACCTATTTCCAAGGGTCCTGGGGTTAGGCCTCTGGTCTCCGCACTTGCCCCCTTCTCCATTGACTTCAGGTTGGGGCTCCCCCGCTTCTCAGAGCTGGATCAGGGTCCAAACGTGGGATCCCTGGACCCCAAAGAGAACACACACTAGGAAGTGAGATTCGAGCTGCTCCCCGCTCTCCCCATCTCCCACACCTCAAGGCACTTCCTGGACTCAATTCCTAGAGAAGGCCCGAGTCCTCGATGTTTTAATTGGCAGCTGGGGTAAGGCCCTCCAGCAGTTTAGCCGCTGGCATAATTATGACCCCACTCCACAAATGCATTTCTTCTACTTTTAGTCTCCCCTGGGCTTCGCCCCTCACCCCAACTATTTCCACAGATAAAATTTGATCAGAATAACTATCTGCAGAACAGGGGTTATATGTAGATCCAGACTGGGGGGTGGGGGGCTCACTGGGTAGAGAAGGGTGTGGGGGCAGGCAGAGTCTGAGTGGGCCTTGTGGACACAAAAGTGCCAGGTATGACCAGAGACACGCCTTTCGGTCACTTCCCGAGCTTGAAACTGGCAGAGCTTTATTTTCTTTCTGGAAGGGAGGGGTTGAAGTAGAGGTAGGTACATTCCAGAGACCCAGAAATCCTGGGGGAAGTGCAGTTCCAAGACTTAGGGCCATTTGGGGCCCTTACATTATAGAAAATGCCTACCAATCCTAATTCATGGTATTTCTGTGTTGTTGTTGTTGTTATTATTATTATTATTATTATTATTCACCAATCCGACATGTATTGTAAATTGTTAGATTTGCTGTTAATAGCATTTTTTTTAAAGAAGGGAGTGTTGAAGTTGTTTGTTTCATGAGCCCTAGAATGATTGTTGCGTTTGGGCGAAACTACATAATCAGGAAGAAGTAATAAAAGGGAAAGAAAATTAAAACCATCAGCTACAAAATTTAAAATTCCAGTACCTCAGATGTACTTTGAAAAAGAGTAAGTTGATTTTTATTTTTTGTATTACAAATAACATAATGGCTTTGTTCATAAAAATATAAACATTTTATCACAAATGACCTTTTAATCCTTCGATACTAGCTTTCAGTTATCCCCTTTACCTTAAAAAAAAATCTCAGAATTAATTTAAATGGATGCAAAGCCAATAGGAACTTTTTTAAGAGAAGAAAAGTTTTATAGAGGTTCAGAATATGTGAGCAAAGATATACATATAACCTCTTAAGCAAACTGAAGCTAATAAAATCGTGTAGAGTGGTGTGAATAAATACGACTTTACTTTGTTAATTTAAGCAGGCGAGGAGTGAGACATCAAAGGTAGCAAAGAGTATCAGCAGCAGCATTACCCGGGCTGCTGTTTAAGATCCATATTTCTGGGTTTGCTCCCAGGAAATTGGATTCAGCATATTTGCTTTTGGTGCACTTGAAGGAGATTCTGTTACAGGTGGCTTACTGGTACACCATTGACAAATAAATAACTTTATTTTTGCTTATTTATGTTTTAATCAAGGTCCAGGCTTTTAAGTAAGATTTAAAATTTCAGAATCAGTCGATCACACTTTGGTGTTTTTTTGTGTGTGTGTGTTTTAATATATTTTATTGATTTTTTACAGAGAGGAAGGGAGAAGGATAGAGAGTTAGAAACATTGATGAGAGAGAAACATCGATCAGCTGCCTCCTGCACACCCCTTATTGGGGATGTGCCAACAACCAAGGTACATGCCCTTGACGGGAATCGAATTGAACCTGGGACCCTTCAGTGACCCAAACCGGTTAGGGCAGTTGATCACACTTGGAATCCCAGGACACTGAATCTGAGTCATAAGGAGGAGCTATTTTATCAGATGAAGGAGAGCCTTTATTATTATGAGATCTTTCATCTGAATTGGAAGACTATCTCTTTTAATAATAAGGACCATTCTCTATATATGTCTATACCATCTTGCAACCCTGACGGAGAAACAAAAAGACCTTTCAACACTCCAGTTGCCACCTGGAGTGGAAGGGCACAGGTTTTTACAATCAGAACGTATTTTGGGGGAAGGGTATAGCAGGATATACTTGTGTGGTAAAGCTTGTAGCATCAGACAGAAAATTTCCACATAAAACATTCATGGTATCTAATCTTTTTGAAACACTATATATACATTTACCCCTGTTTACAGAGAATGAATGGTGCTTTCTAGGTAGAAAGGTAGAGTAATAGTGGTTTCCTTCATTTCATTTTATTATCCAAACCTGAAATCATGCTGGTTAAACATGGCAACCTAAAATTATGTAAGTGAGGAAAAACAAAACATAGAAGTATTTAACAGGTTTAAATTCTACTTAAGATCATGGCAAAATTGCAGTACAGTATAGCCATAACAGAATAAAGCATTCATGGACAAGATGATGGGTCCTTGTGTCTCTGTAAAAACACATTGAGGAGCCGAAACCGGTTTGGCTCAGTGGATAGAGCGTCAGCCTGTGGACTGAAGGGTCCCAGGTTCGATTCTGGTCAAGGGCAAGTGCCTGGGTTGCTGGCACATCCCCAGTAGGAGATGTGCAGGAGGCAGCTGATCGATGTTTCTAACTCTCTATCCCTCTCCCTTCCTCTCTGTAAAAAATCAATAAAATATATTTTTTAAAAAAAACACATTGAGGAGAGGGGAAATAGATATATGACTAAGGTAAGCTAAAAAGTAATTTGCAAAAACTAAAATAGTATGACAAGAGGGGAGGGAAAATATATATATGACTAATGTAAGCTAAAAAGTAATTTGCAAAAACTAAAATAGTATGCCTTTAAAATTATAATCATAATTATTTTGCTTTTAAATACAATTTGTTTAACGTTGCATCAATTACTTTGCTGGTGTACTGAGGTTAAAAGCCTATGTTTTGGTTTCTTTTTTTGAGTGCCATTTTTTCGCTCTACTTGGCTCAGGCTGCCAGAGCATCTGACTCAGCAACTGTACAATTCTTTCACCCAATTTAAAGAAACAGTAGCTATCAAAAGAACAATGACTCCCCCGATTGCAAATCTTTCCCACCCCATAGAAAAAGTAGTATATTTTAAATGATAAAATAATTGTTAAATGTGTATACACCATGGAACACTTTGAATTTTACTCCAGTCAATTTACATGCTGAATAGTTGAAGTTTAATATGTTTTATGTAATATATGATTTTTAAAAGAAGCTTATTAAAACTTTCGAAAGCATATGGTCAAGTTTCCTTTCTCTTTACCCTTCAAAATGATGATTACAAGGAGCTTAATAGTAATAGGGCACATCAACTTACATGATCTCATTTAATGGTCACATTCTCATTATGTTTTAGGGATTTTGTTCATCACGTCATAGACTGGAGACTGAGGCTCCAATAACTTGTGGCACCGTCTTTGTGCTTCTTACCCCAAATGCCTCCACTTCCTACTTTATAAGGAAAGTACCTACCTATCAACTACCTCTCCACTGACTACATCTCTTTGTAGGTTGCTGAACTCTTTGGGATTTCTGTTTTTCTCAGCATTAGCCACATATGTCCCAGTAAACATATATTGATTGAGTGAAATGAAAAAGTTCTGAAAAATAAGGCAATATAATAAATAATAACTGAAGCCCCTGTGAATTCTAAAAGTCACTGAAACTCATAATAAAACAAGGGGATTGATTTTTTCAGAAATTTGTTTCTTGCCCAGAATGAAACTAATTCAAAACTTTCTTGTAAATTTAATATAAAATACTTACCATATAAATCACTTTGATTTAAGAGCAATTAATGGGAAACCTATGTACCAGCACAGAAATCACTTGAAGGATGAAGTAGAAAGTTACTTTCTTAGAATATATGACGCATGATTAGAGTCCATTTCCTTTACTTACTAGCTGTGTGGTATTTGGACTAAGTACTTCAAACTCTTAGTGCTTTCATTTTCTCATCCATAAGCCTGAGATGTGCTCTATAGTACTCACCTAGGAAGAACTAGGTCAAATACTATATATAAAAATACATTTTAAATGTTCAGTTGGCATACATTTGTCAGTTATTATCAAAGTACCTAAATTAACTATGCCATTAAAAGAACATTAGTTTACTTTTACAGTAAATGCCTACTTCAGTAGACTTAATTATCCGGAGTAGCTAGAAATCCTGAATTCCATTTTAAAGAATATACATGTCATAATAAAAGTATATTTGTTTATTCCAGCTCTGGCACATTCTAAGGTGTCAGTACATTTGCTTACTATTTAAAGGATGGCCTTTACAGTGTGACTCTAAACGCTTCTAGTATTCATACTGTTAATAATAATTTCTGGAGGGAACACTGAGGTAATAGATCTTAATTCCTCTGTAATGGTTGCTGCAGTCTGAGTATCTGCATCAATAGTTTTAGTGTAGAATTTTCTAAAAAGAATTTAGTATAAAAAGTGTGTGTGGGGTGTGTGTGTTTGAAGGAAAGAGGGGAAGAAACATTAAGGTGATCCTCAAAGCCTTCAAAATGTCTGTCTTCATGGAATTTTAATTTTGAGAGGTCTCACCATGGAACCTAGGACCCAGTGTTTTGAAGGAACTTTTGCAATTATATCTGCTTGATCCTTAGCACAATTAAAATTTTGGCCCTAGCCGGTTTGGCTCAGTGGATAGAGCGTCAGCCTGGGAACTGAAAGGTCCCAGGTTCAATTCCGGTCAAGGGCACATGCCCAGGTTGTGGGCTTGATCCCTGGTTGTGGACTTGTAGGAGGCAGCCGATCCATGATTCTCTCTCATCATGGATGTTTCTGTCTATCTCTCCCTCTTCCTTCCTCTCTGAAATCAATAAAAATATATTTTTTTTAAAAAAATTTTTTGACAGATTATCCTAGTTAAACCATAAGTGTCAACATGTAAACCTGTTTTGATTAAATAATTTTTTAATCAAAAAAGTCTGTCCTACAAGGTGACCTTCAAATGCAAGCCACGGATGTATTTAAGTTTTCTAGTAACTACATTACAAAAACTAAAAAGAAATAGGTGGAAATTATTTTTAAATAGATTTAATTTAACCCAATATATCAAAGATATTATCATCCCAATACACAATCATATAAAAACCATTAATGAAATATTTCATATTATTCTCTGCAATAAGTCTTTAAAATAAGTGGGCATTTCACACTTATAGCAAAACTCAATTTGGAGGAGACATATTACAGTGCTCAATAGATACATGTGGCCAGCAGGTGCCATAGTGAACTTCACGGAGCCAAGTACCAATTGAAAAGAAATAGAGGGGCCCTAACCGGTTTGGCTCAGTGGATAGAGCTTCGGCCTACGGACTGAAGGGTCCCAGGTTCGATTCTGGTCAAGGGCATGTACCTTGGTTGCGGGCACATCCCCAGTAGGGAGTGTGCAGGAGGCAGCTGATTGGGATGTTTCTTTCTCATCGATGCTTCTAACACTCTATCCCTCTCCCTTCCTCTCTGTAGGATAGCAATAAAAAATATTTTTTTAAAAAAGAAAAGAAATAGAGGGGACAAATGAGCATGTGAGCCTCACCATAAGGATTCAATCAGAAAAATCCAGACTTGGGAATTCAAAAGGTCAAAAGCTGGCTTCTTCAACAAATTAGTGGCAAGGAAAAAGGGAGATTGAGGAAGAATCTGTAGATTAATAGAATGAAAAGACAAAGGAGGAAAAGAGGAAAATTTTAAAGGTAATGTGTAGAATTGGACAGAGGTGATAAAACTATAAGAAAAGCAAAAACACCATTTCCATAAATGTTAGTATAGTGATTACATTTGGGGAGAAAATGGAGTTTTCATTGGAATGATAGCTTCTGGATTGGTTGACAAAGTGGCACTTTCTTTAACTGGGGAGTGGTTACATCTTACAATAATTCATGATACATTTGTTTTAAGCACTTTTACAAAAAAAAGATATGAAATAAAAAAATTTAAGGTGACCTTCAGCTATTAATATTCACATTTAGTGGGATACCAAGGAGACAAAATATATTAAATATGCATCCTTAAGGCAAAATTGACTTAGAGAGTAAACACAAAGTATATTCTGTTAATATTGCCTTTTAAAAAATGAAGGCTGTAATTTATAATCTTAACTATAAGAAAGAACAATATAAAACTATACCCTCAACCCAGAGACTCAAAGGAAAGCATGAGTGGAAATGTTAAATCTGTAAGTGGAAGATGCTAAAACATGAATAGGAAGCATTTTTAAAATTCATTCAGGGTTGAGATATATCATCAAGAAGTTGATTTCTTCCAGAGGAGTTTAATCCCATATTAGGTGAAGAATTAGACTTGAAGGAGAGTGTTCCAACACAAGGAAATTCTGTATGATCTTTTACAATATCAGAGGAGAGTTGGACTTTAGAACTCTCAGAAGTCCAGGAAAGGCAAAAAGAAAGAAAGGAAAAAGGAACATAACAGTAAGACTATGGAAGCCCAAGAAGGCAGGCTACTTTAAAGGGTAGTTGTGGGGAGGAGCTGATAAGGTCTCCATTTGAAGAGCAAACTTCAATATAGATTCCGCTGAATTAGAATGCCCTAAGCCATTATTAAACCCAGTCAGCCATGAACACTGAACTCCTACCACCAAGAGTGAAAAGTGAGTACAATGTTATTTGTATGTTCCAACAGTATATTTGCATTCTAATAGCACACACATAGCAGCAGCATAAGCAAAATGGAATACTACATGTGCTCATGCTGGCAGTTAAGAGGGCAACCCGTGTTTGAAAGGAGAAAATCAACCCCATTAGGGAGGAAAAGAGGAATATGGGAATAGAGGTTTAGAGAAGGGAAACTTTACAATTCCTCAGTTTGGCTCTGGTTTCCCCTATTGTACCTCCTACTTGAACTGCACACCAAGGAGTGGTAGTGGGTGGCAGGAAATGCAGGGGAAACACTGAACCACTCCATTGTCACGAACCATGATTTAATGAAGGTTTTGGTTCTTTCATTATAACAGTCAATTTTATTACAAAGAAGCTCTGTTTTCAGGGGGTTAGAACTCAAAGAAGACAGAACTAATCACATCTTTTCGAAGGGAGTTTGCTTGTTCAAACCACAGATACCTGCCAGAATGTACAGTACTGAACAAAAAAATATCCAAGAGGAAATTGACTTTGATGGCCTAATTGAATAACATGATAGTAAACATGCTATCTATTCTCAAAAAGTAAGTTCTATTTATTGAGAGCCTACTGTGTGCCTAAATGCCTAGATTTTTTAATACATCTGGCATTATGTGTTCCTTATAAGAACCCTAACGAGGTAAGTTTTATTGTCTCTACTTTGAGAGGTGAGGAAATGGAGGCTCAGAAAGTTTCATTATTTATTCAAGGCTGCAGAGATGGTAAATGGGGAACAGGTCTATCTGAGTATAAAGCCTGGGATTGTTCCATTGCCCATGCTGCATGGTGTCTCCTCCAAGATTATTATTAAGAATAGGTAACATCTCTCACCAGCCACATCTGTGCCAGTTAGAGTAAGCAGCTGTGACCATAGGAAAAATATGGAGAAAGGGCTGAGTTCAAGATGTGCAGCAAACATGTATTTACTGGGTAACTATGGCAGGTAGCTATGTATTTACTGGGTAACTGTGGCAGTGTAACTGTGGCAGTGTACCACCCTTCATGTTCTTATCTGTAAATCAAGGGGGGAGGTTTTTGAAAAGCAATTTTGCAATATATGTCAAGAGCCTTAGACTCTTTGAAAAATTGCAATACTGTTTATTGTAGCCATTAGAAACAACTTAAATATCTGACAACATGGACATCTTTAAGTAAAACATAACATATTTTTAGTGGAATGTGTTGTAGCTGTTAAAAGTAGTGTATGGAGAAGTTGGGGAAATGTTTTAATGATAAACGAAAGGAAAAGCTTTCAAAATTGTATTATTTCCACAAGAACTGAACAAGAAATAAAACAGGAAGTATTTCAAAATCTTAACCGTTATTGCTTCTGTGTAGTGCAGTTTTTATTTTCCTATGCAGATAATTTTTTTCTTTTTTTTAAAAAAATATTTTATTGATTTTTTTACGGAGAGGAAGGGAGAGGAATAGAGAGTTAGAAACATCGATGAGAGAGAAACCTCGATCAGCTGCCTCCTGCACACTCCCTACTGGGGATGTGCCCACAACCAAGGTACATTCTCTTGACTGGAATTGAACCTGACCAAACCAGTTAGGGCGGCAGATAATTTCTTAAACTTTTTACATATGTAAACTATAATCAGGAAAAAATCATTTTGAAATTATGGGACTGGGTTAAGTGACTTAGAGGGGCCTTCAAGATCCAACTTTCTATCACATTCCCAAAAGTGAAGAATTTTCACCTTGGTCTAGGATTTGCAACCTGCTTGAAGGCACAATGTTGAAACAAAGGTAAGGATTGCTGAGTTGCCATCGTGTACTGTACAAATCAATCCACAGGAAAACAGTGGGAAGAGCTGGGAACGCTGAGGTTAAATTCCACCTCCTTGTGCATTGTCACTTAAGTACTCTGGGCTTCTTTTTTCTGATCTATGAAGGAAGGACGATATCTCTATCTCACAGGACAGCTGTGAGGTGAGAAATGATTTATAAAACTGCTTCATGCTTCTCACAAAGTTGGGTTTCAGTAGGTGGTAGCCATTACAATTTTCTTGGCAACTTAGAATAAATTTCCTATGGTCTCTATTTCTGTTTGTCTGTCTCTCTTCTAATTATATACCCTATTGCTTATTTTGTTCCTCAGGATGAGGCTGATTCCCAATATTTGTGCATGTAAACAAATTATATATACAAATACATACTATAGACATAGATGTATATAGAGTTATATGTATACATGCACACATACTGTGCTAATCTTTTAGTTTTCTCTACTGGCCAAATAGCTACAAATAGATGTAAGTAATTCACCATAAGAAGTTTCTCAATTACAAAAGCAGATAGCTACAAAGATAATTGTTAGGAAGTGATTGTTTTTGTGAGCTGCGCAGATTACTCATTTCACAAGAGTCTACCCAAGAGATGCTTTTAATAGTAAACTCCTTACATAGATTTAAAATTATGCATGCTTTGCACACAATTTAGAAATGACTTCTGTCATCCTTAAATTGATCTTGGAAGATGATGATAGGTACTACAGAGTCTATACCCAGTTAATACTTTGGAGACTAAAATGGAAAAAGTTGGACTTACCTATAATTATGATTCAGGTTTATAAGCAAGTGAAGACATTTTGAGTTTTTTGCTCCTTGCCAAAGTCCTATTTGAGCAGGAAGAGGAATTTTCCAATCATTCTGAGTGAACAGATGTCAGAGAGTCCCCACAAGAGTGCCTTATTCATAGCAGACCCTCAATAATTGTGCTCTATTGAATTTAACTAGAGAATAGTAAAGGGGAGAAGAAGCACCCCCCACCTTGAATTGTTCATAGATCTCATCCTAGGGACACACTCCCTTTTCTCACAAACCTGTGGGGAGGTCTGTTCTGTTTTCTCAAAGGTCTCCCTTTCATGCTAAAGCTACTTTTCTCCTGGTGGAAAAATAATTAAGGGGATACCTGGCATTCTTTCCCTTTAAAAATACTCAGATTGGACCCTGAGGACCCTTAGAATTCTTACCCAGAACACTTCAAGGTGTACTTCTCTTGGCTGAACAACAGTCTCTGAGGCATAATTATTATTATGCCCACTTTGTAGATGGGGATATTGAAGCCAGAATAAAGTATCTCTTGCTCAAGGAGCTAATGTAGGTGGCGGAGCTTGGCTTGGGGTCCTCTTTTCCTTTATTAACTCTTTCTAAATTAAAAGGGAGCATGAAATTAGTCTTCAAATTCATTTGTCATTAGAACAGTCTCCTTTGCCTTAGTCTTCAAATAATCCTCTCCTGCACCCAGCATTCCCTCCCAGGGTCCATCTATTCAGGCTTAGCCCTGCTACATCTAGAAAATCCATTACAGGGCTCTGATAAGCTATTTCCTAAGGAGCTTTCCTTAATTATATGATCCTCTCCAAACTCTGAAATACAACTTTTTTTTTCTGGTAACACAGTTCTGCAGTGTCAGAATGCATCTTCCTTCACCTAGACTATTAATGCAGACTCCCCTCAAGAGCTCTTCCCAATTCAAGGCCACCTTCCTCCTCCTGAGAAGCAATTATGTTGATAGTTGTTAGCAATACATCCTCTTGACTAAAGACCATTCTTTTTTTTTTTAATACACAACTTAAAGCCAAGTGCCTGACACAGAGTATGTGCTCAGTTACTGTTTGTCAAATAAAGTTATGAAGGATGGTTTTCAGAAAAGCAACTCTGACTTGCTAATACATTTATTATGTTTAATTAATTAGACTAGCGAATAAATGTACATGATACAAAAATTTAAACAATACTAGTAGCAGAAATGCAAAGAAAGTTTCAGGCCCATCCCAGTTCCTCATTTCCTCCCCCACATTTATAGACTTTTCTGTATCTTTCCAGAGATATTCTATTTATATTTTATTTCAACTTTATTTTGTTTAACTATATATTGTTTAATAGCAATACTAATATTGAACAGGGTAAAAAGATGTCTGCTTTTAAAATAGTTTTTGTGTGTGTCTCACTTATACTAACTTCTTGAGGTATAAAGGATAGAGCAAGGCAGAGATCTCATTTTAAAGAGAAGCTTAAAATAGTCTCAAAAGTCTAAAAGCAGTTAATTAGGTACATCAGGACTGTCATTTGGTCCCAGTACAGAGATATTTCTCCAACACCTTTTATTTCCTCAATAAAATGTTGCTTATCATATAATATGTTTGCATACCCTGCATATCATTCCTTGCCAATTTTGCCATGCGTTGTCAGAACCAGAATGTAATTTCAGAATACTGCCTTCTCAAATATCTTTCTGGTGATGTTTTGAATTGATATTCACATCTAGAATTTCTATTTGATTTGTAGGCTTTCTGGAGTAGCGCCATTGCAAGGTTTCATTTCATTTAAATAAAATGTTCAGTTGCTCCAGTGGCATCATGATCTCCACACTCAGCTGGGTTCTGCAGGCTGATGGAAAAGCTACCCTAAGTCCTGCTCACCAGTCCCTCTTTCATTAAAAGCAGATACCAGTAGTTCTCAACCTTCCTAATGCCACGACCCTTTAATACAGTTCCTCATGTTGTGGTGACCCCCCAACCATAAAATTATTTTTTTTGCTACTTCATAACTGTAATTTTGCTACTGTTATGAATCATAATGTAAATATCTGATGTGCAGGATATATTTTCAGGGTTCTCGACCCACAGGTTGAGAACCGCTCTGACCTTCACCACTCACTCTCACTTCCTAACCCACCATCTTGTCCTCACTGCAAGCAAACCAGCCTCTTCCGTTCATGGAAGGAAGTGCTTCAACTTCCTCAATCCAAGTTTATGACCATTCCCTGTGCCTTGTAATCCATTTCTTCCTGAAATTGTAGGGACCTCAGGTCCTCGGAAATACCCTATCTTGCCTGTGACCTGAATTTCTTTTTTTCTCTTCTAGCTGTTCTCTTCTTCACCTGGCATTTTCCCTTCAGGGTATTGTGTGTGTTCAGGTCTATGCTCCCCTTCACTATACATCACCTTGAACTATCACAGTTAAGCTCTGAAAGAGTTGTCTGCACAGTGTCCTTGCCATCTAACTCACTCTTGGTTTTCCTTCTGACAATCCGAGCAGTCCTTTGAGGCTCCTTTGCAGGCTCCTTCCTGAAGTTTATTTTTCCAGCTTCTCACCATACATCCATCCTACTGGATTCCTTTCAGCATTCCCAGACTTCCATACCTTTGCTCATGCTCTCACCTCTGCCTAGAACATCATCTTCTTTTACATCTTTATACTCCTACACCTTTCTTCAAGAGTGGGGCCAGCTTTCAGCATCCACATAGCCTTTACTTAAGCCACCAGAATGAGTTTTCATTTTCTCGTATCATTTTCTGTTTCCCTTGGGTCTTCTGTACATGTAATGCTTCATTTAATTCCTACATTGATATTTGAGGCAAGTACTATTATTATCCCAGTAATATTGAAATACAGATGAGAAAACTGAAGCCCAGATACATTAAGTAACTTTGTTCAAAGTTATAAAGCGACTAAGTAAAAAGTTTAGGTTTGAAAAATTCATAGACACAGACAACAGTATTGTGGTTATCACAGGGAAAAGGGGGTAGGAGGTAGTTAAGGGTAAAGTGGGTCAAATATATGGTGATGGAAGATTTGACTTTGGTTGCTAGACACACAATGCAATATACAGATAATGTACCATAGAACTGTACACTTGAAACCTATATAATTTTATTAACCAAGGTCACCCCAATATACTTACTTTTTTTAAAAGTCCTGTTTTGAACCTCAGTAGTCCAACTCCATAGCCCATACATTTAACACTTCCCCCAAACGTATCCCTCCCCCCATGCTCTACACTTAGCCTCTGAGCTTTTTGAATGAATGAACAAGTGTTAGTCTTTTTTTCTTAAAAGACTGATCAGAACAGAGATAGGTTGAAATTTCATAGTATACATTTTCAAAACTGCCAAGGCAATGCAAACCTAAATAAGGCTGTGACCTTCTTCAGTCATGGGACGAAGAAAAGCTCAGGGATAGTAATAACCAACACACTTTTGGAATTTAAAAAGCTCTTTGACACACATCATCTTATTTTATCAATCCATGACATAGATTATGATTCCATTTCACACATGAGGAGTCGGAGGCTGGCATAACCAGCAGTGGGACCCTCCATGTCTGTATATAACGCAGCTAGGGATGTTTTTATATGGTTGCATCACATTTCATTGAGCTACAGTCCAATATATTGCACAACAGCTTACAGAGTTCTTGATGTAGGAATCCATACTTGAATGTTAGAGGAGTTTCTGAATTCCCTGAAAATTACGTTTAGAAATACCTGTGCACAAAGACACACTTTATTTATTTTATTTTTTTTTATTTTTCGCTAAAAGTATTACAAAGGGTATTAAAGGGTATTACATAAGTGTCCTTTTTCCCCCCCACCCTTGACAAGCCCCTGCCCTCCCTTACCCCCGAAAGACACACTTTAAAAAATGATTGCCTACTTAGATGATGTGTTATAGAATTGTACCCCTGAAAGCTATATAGTTTTATTAACCAGTGTTACCCCCAATAAATTCAATTTAAAATTTTAACTTATTATTGCATGCTTTATTTTTTGAGGAGAGGGTCTACAACTTTCAACAGTTTCTTAAAGGCAATGTGCCCCTGCCCAAGATTAAGAGCCTGTGACCTTTAAAAAATGGTCTAAAAACCACTGCTCTAGGGCTCCAATGTGTTTAAAAATTTCCTGGGAAACTTGTAAAAGCTGCAGTTTCCAGGTGCATCCCTCAGAGATCCTTACTCCGTAGACTTGGAGAACGTGTGGGTTTAACAAGCACTCCTTGGTGATTCTGCACGATCTGTGATCTGAGCTTGGGGAACTACCACTAATAAGTTTTCTTTTCAAATCACAATGCATCTTCAGAAAGCTGCTTTCTTCAATCATTTTTGTGTAAACCATCTGTAGAACTGCCTTCTCTGACCCATCGTTTGTGTCACATCTTCACCTTTCAAAGGCTTCCTGCACTTGTAAAGAAATTATCCAAGACATCGTTTGTCATCATAAACTCTCCCCCCAGCCACCACCGTCAGTTGGCATAATTTTAACACTTTCTGATTTGCCTGAGCTAACAGCAGTTGATTGAAAGTATAGTCAGATATCCTGGGTCTTCAAGAGAAGTCAACAGGCCATCACCGGTTTGGCTCAGTGGATAGAGTGTAGGTCTGCGGACTGAAAGGTCCCAGTTTCGATTCAGGTCAAGGGCATGTACCTTGGTTGTGGGCACATCTCCAGTAGGGAGTGTGCAGGAGGCAGCTGATCAATGTTTTTAACTCTCTGTCTCTCTCCCTTCCTCTCTGTAAAAAATCAATAAAATATATATTTTTTTAAAAAAAGAGAAGTCAACAGGAGATTGAAAGCTGGGTTATCTAGTAGGCAGATTAAGCATTGCTTCAGGCATCAGCAAAGCCTGAGCAATCCATTAAAAAAATACATATTTTTAAAGCATAAAAGTTATAACCACAGGAAAAATTAGACTTTGTTGGATTTTCTTTTGCTTGTGATACTCTTACTTCTGTTTAATTTTTCATTAAACATGAGGGTGGAGGTGGAGGTGGAAGGTGTCCACCATCTTTTGGGTGATTAAGGTTTTCTTGACCTTCCCTTTCATATAATATTGATAATTCTATTCAAAGCACTTTCTTCTCTGTGCTTCACGAGATTGCAAGAGAACCCTCAAAATGGATGCTAAGAGTTAAAGGGTACGGCACTCAGCCGCGGAGTGGGGATCCCTGGACTGGGGGAGCTTGACCGATGCGCCACCCCCAGATTGTGCCGGCATGGACCCTCTGCCTGAGTGTGGGATGAGCCAAGGAGACTCAAACCCAGCAGCCATTCCACAGGCAGGAGATGACAGATGGATGACTCAGCACAACAGATTTGTCCTGGACTGTGAAGACAAAGAGCCTGATGTGCTGGCTGTGGGGGACTCCATGCTGCAGTTAATGCAGCGATATAACATAGGGGGAGAACTTTCCCTACCCCCGCTCCCCCACTCCAGGCACTGAATTTTGGAATTAGAGGAGATACATGTTTTGTATCTCCTCTAATGGAGAACTGGAGAATATTAAACCTGGTCTTTGTTGTCTGGGTAGGAACCATGAAAATATAGCAGAAGTAGCAGGTGGAATCCTACAACTTATCAACACAAGGCAGCCACAGGACAAAATCATTACATTGGGGTTGTTACTTACAGGTGAGAAGCCCAACTCTTTGAGGCAAAATATAAAAATAAAAAAAATGCCAAGGTTAACCAACTCCTCAAGGTTTCCCTGCCAAAGTTAGCCAATGTTCACTCCTGGATACAGATGGGGGCTTTGTGCACTCTGACAGTGCCATCTCCTGCCACCACGTGTTTGATTTTCTGCAGACCCCTCCATGAACTGACCATGCAGTTGTCGGAGAAACTTGAGGAGGAACAAACCACCACTGCCTGGCTCCCATCAGCGTTAATTGCATCTCAGCCTCCTCAGATTAGTTATGTCAGTGACTACAGAACCCTTCTCTTTCTTTTTTTAAAAATATATTTTATTGATTTTTTTACAGACAGGAAGGGCGAGGGATAGAGAGTTAGAAACATCGATGAGAGAGAAACATCGACCAGCTGTCTCCTGCACACTCCCTACTGGGGATGTGCCCACAACCAAGGTACATGCCCTTGACCTGAATCGAACCTGAGACCCTTGAGTCCGCAGGCCAACGCTCTATCCACTGAGCCAAACCGGTTAGGGCCCCTTCTCTTTCTTAGGCACTTTGCATTGTAGTAGAAGTTCCTGGATGCTCATATCCAGTGTTTGAAAGGGAGAAGGGATTTAAACTGGTCCTGTACATAGGTTTGTTTGACACAGGAGAAAAGCTAGTCAAGGAAGATGGTTGTTAAATAAATTCATTTGAAACCAGAAGGGCCTAGACAACCCAGCTCTTTCAGTTACATGTGTGACACCTTCATTGAATTATTACTTTTACCTAGAACAACATCAAGCCTTAGTACCATACAAAATGAAGATGCTTTTCTTGGCCTTTCTTTCTGTGGATTATGTCGTATATAATATAATAATAATCAGAATCACACCTACTTGCCTTTAAATCATGTGTTGGGGTTTTTTCTTCACGTTTTAAGGATCATAATTTTGCCTTTTGTTTCCATTTTCAATGTTTAAACATATAGCATCAGGTTGGACATACTTGTCATTCAAATGTAGGAGATGCCATAGTTATAGGTGAGTTTGTTTCACTCTCTTAATCTTTCGCAGGTTTAGCTGTGAAAAACAGGTTTCGCCCCAATTGAGGGATTGTGGAGGGTATTATTTTTATCTGCCGAATATCGTGTCTGTAATAGACGCATGCATGCAGTCTTTATTCCTTTTTGAGGTAAGGGGGCCTTGTTGATATTACAAGCTTTTAACATATTTTTTTACCTAGGAGCTCAGTTGCTGAAAGTGTTAGTCCCCAGCTAGTTACTCTCACGATATTTCTGTGTGACACATTATTGTGTGGTATTCTGTGCTAACAAGTCTGTGTAGTGCTATGAATACTCAGAGTTCTGGTTTATTTTTCCCTTAGACCCTGTTACAGTGTCCTTTTTGGGGGGGCGGATCAGAACTATTCCATTCCATAATTATGTGTGTGTGTGTGGGGGGGAGTTTAACTTGACATTATTTCAAGTTTTATAGTATCTTAAGGTGTATGTTTTATTTTTGCCATCTTAGTTTTAAAATTATATCAATTCAGAAAAAGTTGGCTTCATGGGGAAGCAAATGAAACTATTCTTCACAATAGACATTCTACTTGATGCTACTGTTTCAGTAAAAAAAGAACTAGGTTTGCTTAACTTCCAGGAGTACTCCTTAATGTAGCTTCATCTGAGAATATCTTAATGCCTTGTTTGCACTCCAAGAACTGCCATTTTAAAAATAATGGGACAATAGATGGTTTATTGTTCAAAATACCTATGAAATGTGTACAAACTAGAGCTACAAACATCTTTTAAATTGGGCCAGGTAGATAGTGAAGAAGCCCATCCAGATGTCTCTGCAGCGATATTGCTCAAGTTCAGTAACAAGCGAATGTTTCATGTTCTGTTGCCAGGCAAAGAGCAGTGTGTGTGTGTGTGTGTGTGTGTGTGTGTGTGTGTGTGTGTGTTGGGAGTATGGTCCAGACACACCCATGAGGTTACTCCAGCAGCAGAGGATTAAATATCCCTGTGTGAGCTGGCCTTCAGCTCCTGTGCTTATGTATACAACCCTGAGATATTACTGCATTTCTATCTACCGAGCTATTTGAGAATAGTATTTGAACACTAGCCTTTTAAATAAAAGTCTGCCCCATTGCTGATGTGGAGAGAGAGAGAGAGACAGGAAGGAGGAAGAGGAGGAGGAGGAGAGGGGGGGAGGAGGAGAGGGGGGAGGGGGAGGGGGAGGAGGCTAAGAGGTATTAGCTTAGAATGTGTGGTACTGTTCTGAGTGCTTATATGTACATTAATTCTTTTAAAACTCACAGCCCTATGAAGCAGGGACCACTCTTAGCCCTCCACCTTATGGCTAAGAAAACCGTAAGGTTTTTCTAATAGGAAGGAGAGGTGTAGGGGGACGGAGAGGAGCCGGACAAGCACAGTGTGTGGACTTGCTCGCTGAATCACTGTGCAGCTCTTCCCATAGAGGCCTGAGGACATTTTCTGATCTAGGAGGAATTTATTTAAAATGGAGTCGATCACTTTCCCATCTGCCCGCTAGACAGAAATCTCCAGCATCCCTGTTAAATAGACCTCATTGGGGCAAGCACCAATGAGGGGACCCCCGCTCCCCCCCGCCCCCGCGCGCGCGCGCACACACACACACACACACACACACACACCTGTTTTACACGTGTGTGCTGGGGGGAGGGGGACAGGCTGGCATGCGGGCAGGTGGACTCCAAAATGAGCGTTTGATCTCGAGAAGCCCAGGGGTGGAGGGGAGGAGGGAGAGTGTGCCCAAGAGGGTCGCCTCGTGCTGTGCGGGGGCGGGAGGGGGGTGCAGATCCTCCGGCTCGGGCAAAGAGGAAGGAGCCTTTTCCTCTCATTAGAAGAGAAGGCAGTACTTTGCCCATAACACTGAACACCCGCATCG
>NW_005871269.1:1839711-1847786 GCF_000147115.1 Myotis lucifugus | reverse complement strand
TCATATTACATAACTTCATCAATACTAACTCTCACGTTCCACGCGTCTCACATATGTCATAATCCTGCTTCTCCGTAGTTCATTCTTAGTGCATCATATTCTACTATAGATGTCTCTATCTGGCATTCCTAGCGCGTGGGTCCTTCTCGATGGAGCAGATTCAGCAACCCGCGCTCCTCCCCTCCCAGCGTTCTGGGGCTACAGGGTGTCGGCTCCCACGAGCCGTGGCATCGACCCCGACCCCGCGGGTCCGTCGGGGGGTGGCCCTTTGCAGGGCGTGGAGTCGACTCGCGGTTTAGAGCGGAGAGGGGAGGAGAGGGAGAGGAAGAAGCCCCTTCCCCCCACCGCAGAGGAGAGGGAGGAGGGCGGCTTCCGCGAGGGCTGGGCGGGCGCGGGGGAGGAGGAGAGCGAGGGGCCGGCGCCCGGAGCCGCATGGAGCGCTCCGCCGACCTGTTGGCTGCGGCGGCGGCCCGGGGTCGCGCCGAGGAGGTGCAGGCGCTGCTCCAAGCGGGGGCATCGCCCAACGCCCCCAACAGTCACGGCCGGACCCCCATTCAGGTGGGTGGTCGCGTCTGCCGCGGCCAGAGGGGTGGTGAACGGCTTCGGGGGACTAGGTTCGCAAGGGGGTCGGAACCAGGTAGAGCCTTTCGATCCCGGTAAAGGGGCGACAGATCCCGGTAAAGGGGCGACACCCGCGGCGTTCCGTTCCGGCTGGAGTGCGGCGTCTCCCCGGGACGATGCCCCGTGCCCGGGCGCTCAGGGAGCCAAGGGAGGAATGAGGAAGCAGAAAGGGTGCAGAATCCGGAGGGAGAAACGGTGTATGTTAATATAGACCAAGCTACATTCTTTAAAAAATATATATTCTTTATCAAGTACAAAACTTTCAAACGTTTGGTGTGAAATGTAAGATTAGAGAAATGTAAGATTAGCTGGGATCCAGTTTTAGAGAAATGTAAGATTAGCTGGGATCGCTTAGCCCTGAACTCACAGGCCTCCGAAAGGAACTGACGGGTGGTCATTTTCCACCCTCGCAGGGATTTCAGTGGAAATCTCCTGTGTGTGTTGCAATAAATATCAAATTGAGATTCTCAGATGTAACCACTTAGGGTACAAGGACTTAATGTACAAGGATAGGCTTGCTTTACAATAGATGATTATAAGAATTTTAAAAATGCAGACATATATGAAGAACATTAGTGAAACAGCCCCTGAAATACCAATTTAGTCATCATGTTAGTGGTATCTCCTGTTATTGTTGCTATTGTTAACTTGCTTGCTATAGATGAAAATATTGGAAGTAGAGTTTTCAATTCCTCAATGCTGAGAAGTGTCATTTCTCCTCTCCCCACTCCAGTTTCTTGTTGTTGGTTTGTGTGTGGGGGGGGGGGGGGGGGTCAGGTTTTTGTTGTTGGCCTTCATTAACTTTCTAAATCTCAGGCTAAAAGCAACAACAACAAAAAAAACCCCAACGAATTCTTCCTGGCAGTCACCATCCTGGTTTTAATTTCCAGTGTTGATTTCTGATGCTGAAAAGAAAATGTATATGAAACAAATACATATTGCAAAAACTCCAGCATAACAAGACAAAGGAAAGTAGCTTTACTTGAACTTCACAAGTAAATCTTCCTTTGCTGAAACTGCTAATAGGATAAATTTTATACTTAAAATACAGATATAAAAATAAAATGAAAGTGCCTGAAACCTGGGGTTATCTGGGACTTGACGCGTGGAGAGAATTTTAATCTAAAGAGGCTGAGAATTGAAGAAGCTTGTGTCCTTTCAAAATAATGCTGCCTGATTCATAATTTAATATCTCTAAAATATCCCCAGCAGCTTGGAAACTTGGAATTTGGCCTTGGAGCTCTGGAATATTTTAGAGACCTATTATATAAAAAGAAGAAAGAAAGTTGGATAATTAGTTTTAACTTTTTTTAATGGGGAGGATGAGAACATAGAGAAAAGGGAGTATGATTTTGGTTTGGAACCCTAATCAAATGTGTGTATAATATAGAAATACTTAGTTGATAGAAAAACATTTTAACTACTAAATTAAATTTAATGTTTTTGAAAATGTGTTTAAGCACCCTACAAATGTTTCTGTAATAGATTTCTTTCTCTCCCCACCCCCCCTCCATGGGATTGCTATTATGATTTAAATGTTAGGCTACTGTTCAAACTTTAATGCTAATATAATAAAAACATTTAAAACCAGTCAACTGATGAAGGACATTGGATAAACATAGTAATAGTGTGAAAGCTTTCCCAGTTTTTATTTTATGAAAGTGCATTGTTCTGTTGCACTGCAATAGTTTTTCTTTTCTTTTTTTTCTTTTTTTTTTTGAGCTGTAATTTGATTCACTTATATTTTCTCTCTTTTTGAGAATTAAATCAGTTTTACTTTCTCCAGGACAAAAAAACCAAACCATCGTGTAACTTATGGCATCTTGGTTTGGACAAGTAATTTGTGTTAAGTACAGAATGTAACTAAAATAAGGAATTCCGTTTGAAAGCTCTAAGGGAGAATCCATTTCCTTGCGTTTTCCACCTTCCAGTGCCCATCAGTGTTCTGGGATGAGCCCTGCCTCTGCTCTCTGCCTTCATTGTCATACATCTTTCTCAGCGGTGGCTCCCTTATCAGGAAATGTGTGTACAGTTGGCCCATCCTGGCAATTCAGGTTCGTCTCCCCCCAAATCTTCATCACACCCGCAAAGTTCCTTTTGCCATGGAAGGTAATATATTCACAGCTTCAGAATGTTAGGAAGTGGATATCTTTTTTAAAACATATTTTATTGGTTTTTAAAATATATTTTATTGATTTTTTTTTTTTTTACATAGAGGAAGGGAGAGGGATAGAGAGTTAGAAACATCGATCAGCTGCCTCCTGCACACCCCCTACTGGGGATGTGCCGGCAACCAAGGTACATGCCCTTGACCGGAATTCAATCCGAACCCGGGACATTTCAGTCCTCAAGTCAACGTTCTATCCACTGACCCAAAGGAGCCAGGGCTATTTTTCCCTTTTAACAAGGGCTTGTATATACAGCGATGAACCATCCCAATCTCTGGTCTTCCATAATTTTATATCAAAATGGAGGGGGGGGGGAAGCTACAGGAGATTAGGCAAGTTTGTCCCTCACTCTTTTGCTGATGTCTGTGCCTCCAGCGGTGTTCTGTGTGTGGCTGGAATTCTGCAAAAGGTTGGAGACTATCCTGGGAATTCAATGTGTACAGAAAAATGGAATAGGTAGGAGAACTGGCTAAGAGAGTTGGTAACTGAAGGCAAATAAAGAGTAGGCATCCGTGGCTTGTAGGGTTGTCTGCACCAGGTAGCGGCTTCGCCACTACTTTCTCTAGATTAATTAATCCTGCCGCCGCCGCCTCCGCCTGCCCCCGCCCTGACCATTCTGCTCTCGCCCGCAGGTCATGATGATGGGCAGCACCCGCGTGGCCGAGCTTCTGCTGATCCACGGCGCGGACCCCAACTGCGCGGACCCCGCCACCCTCACGAGGCCCGTGCACGACGCCGCCTGGGAGGGCTTCCTGGACACGCTGGTGGCGCTGCACCGAGCCGGGGCGCAGCTGGATGTGCGCGATGCCTGGGGCCGCCTGCCCGTGGACCTGGCTGAGGAGCGGGGCCACCGCCACATCGTGGGGTACCTGCGCGGAGAAGGTCCTGCAGGTGAGATGGCCGATGTAAGAAAGTGAACTGGGAGCCCTAACCGGTTTGGCTCAGTGGATAGATTCGATAGAGCTTCGGCCTGCGGACCGAAGGGTCCCAGGTTTGATTCCGGTCAAGAGCATAAACTTTGGTTGCGGGCACATCCCCAGTGGGGAGTGTGGAAGAGGCATCTGATCTGTTTTTCTCTCGTCGATGTTTCTAACTCTCTGTCCCTCTCCCTTCCTCTCTGTAAAAAATCAATAAAATATATTTTTTAAAAAAATAAAAATAAGAAAGTGAACTGGGAGAGCTTCCGCAGGCAGAGCGGAGCCTTGGGTCTCGGTATCCCGATCAATCTATCAATCGCGCTGCCTCACAGGGCTGTGGGTAGGAAACAGCCTCAGATGGACTTCCGCAGGTCAAAACCCCTTCCATACACCCTGCCCCCCACTCTCCAAAAAACTCAGCCTCCCCGCAGCTCAAGGCCGACACCCGGAGAGCGCCCCAGGCTGGAGGCTCGTGGCGCACCCAGGGAGCGGCCCTCCTCCCCGGCAGGTTACCCTCCCGCTCCTCCCAGGGAAGCTTAGAGCGCGGAGCCCATCCATCGCAGAAGCCAGAACTGGGAGCCGCGGAAGAAAATTAAATGATTTTCTTGGGCCCCAGGCAAATGAACATCGAGTAAACCCAGTAAACCGCCAACCCTAAGTTGTGCAAGTCAAGCTCGAAAGCCCGCCCTTCCTTCCCAAGTCGCGGGACCAACCTTGGGATTTCCAAAACCAGTTGCAGTTGCGACCCGCATCCTCTGGCAGAGATCTGTCCTTCCGGCTCCGGCTCCGGCTCCCATTGCAAAATGTACTCAATCCGCCCCTAGCTCTAAGCCTAAGCGATGGGGCTTTTCGGAGCTCCCCCAGGGGCTCTGGAAGCATCTGGGATAGAGACCTCTCCAACCCTCGCCGCGGGGTTTGCTACACACTCCAGGAAAGAGACCCTTTCTCAAGCTTTTCCCTCTCTCAAGCTTTCCGTTGGCACCAGAGAGATCGCTCAGAGAGGAGGGTGGATGTGTCGTTACCACCACAAAGCCTTGCCCCAGCCCCCACACCCCCACCTCCACCCCTGCCCGCCTAAAGCGCCAGCTCCAACTTTTTTCCTGAAGGGGGAACCATTTTATTAAAACACGTATATGAAGCAATATACAAAGTGAGCACGGATATTTAAAGGAAACATAGGCTTAGAAAGACTGAAATGTATCCGATGGGCTCAGAACTGGGGCACTAGGCTCCCTGGGCCTCAGGGTAGCCTGAGTGCAGCGCCTCGGGTACCAGGGGGAGGGAGATCTCCTTTAACCTGCCCAACCTCTCGCTCCTCCAATTGAAGTTTAAGTCCCAGACTCCGCAGCGGAGGAGAGCCCAGTCGCAGTAGCAAGAGTTGGGAGCAACGGAAGAGAATTCAATGATTTAATTGGGCCCCAGACAAATGAAAATTGAGTGACCCTTTATAACCAAAGCCAAGATTTGTAAGCCGAGCACACACGCCCTTCCTTCCCGCCTCCCCTCCACTTCCCTCCCTCCCTTCCTTCCCCCCTTTAACTGAGAGCCTATGGTGTGATCAGACCCCTGCTAGGTAGGGCACAGAACTGAAGGAAACAAAACAGGAGCCCTGCCCTCATAGAGCTTACAGTCCAGGAATCAGACTTTAAGCACTGTAACAATGTATTCTAAGGAATGAGTTTGTAAAACCAATGTGATGGATAAGAATGAAGTGTGACTAGGAGGGGTAGGCTATGGAGAGTGCTCCTGGAACCTGACGAATGAGGGAAAAATAGCCGCTAGAGACAGAGGGAGGAGGGCGGGGCGTGTACACAACTAGATCAGAGAGGAGGGCAGAAGCCAGATAATCGTAGGGTCTAGGTCAAAGAAAGGATGATTGGTCAGAATGCGGATTTTGTTCTAGAAACTTTAGGAAGCCATTAGGTGGTTTGGGAGGGGGACCTGTGGGGGAAGACACTAGGAACCCAAGGCTCCCAGACTGCGGAGCGGCGCCTAAACTGGGGTCCTCTAGGTGGGTTCGCTGCGTCTCTCCGCCAGCATCAGGCGCCAGAGATGTTTGGGGACGTGCGAAGGGCGAGGCAGCGTCTTGATATTTCTGCTCCTGCCGTCCAGTGTGACAAGCCCTGGGCGCCTGTAACATACCCGGCTTTCCTCTTGCAACCCCCGCGGCGGCCGCCGGTGCTCCGGGTCGGATCATTGTGCCCAGAGTTGATTGATACTGAGAGGAGGTGTACATGCAGATGAAGCTATCCTTGTCCATAAGTGTCTGAATACCTGGTGCAGGCCTGCAAGAAAAAGGAGGAATGGGTCGCATACGTTTGATTTCTGATTTCTAACGTCTTTTTTTCTTTCTGCCCTCTGCAGACACCGGCGCCTGAAAGAACCATTGAAAGCCAGAGGCACAGCAGGACCCCGTGACCACTGCCCCTCCCCCCCTACAATTCTTCCCCGCTTTGTTAGCTGCAGTTTATCAAATACAGTGGGGCCTTGACTTAACGAGTGTCCCAACTAACGAGTTTTTCGAGATACGAGCCGTCTCTCCCCGATTTTTTGCTTTGAGTTGCGAGCTAAAATTCGGGTTATGAGCCAGCTTCAGATACCCCACCGCTAGTTGGCGCAGGGAAGGTCACAGTGAACGCCACAACATCAGCCCAGCATCACGTGTCTCACTCGTTCACTTTTTGATTTGACATAGGAGTAATTTGAGTTACAGCTCCGTCACGGAACGAATTAAACTCGTAAATCAAGACCCCACTGTAGCGCTTTTTAACATTGTAAGCCGCTTCTTCGCTAGCAGATCTTTTCCCTTCCCCTCAACTCCTCTTTATATCTGAATTTATACGTTGATAATAAAGGGGTTTTAATAACCCAATGCCTGTTCCTGCCTTTTTATTGGGTTGGAGTTTTCAGGAGGAGTTCGCAGGCCCTGCGCGCACGGCCTTGCGGGTGCTTCCCTGGGGAGCCTCGGGCCTGCTACCCGCTGGGATTACAGCCGGTTTGTGAACCGGGAACACGGAGTTTGAACGAGGAGCGTGGCCTTTCCTGTTTCAAACTGCCAGCAAGTGTCAGAGCCAGGGCTCAGTTAAAAAAAAAAAGTTTCTTCCATTCGCTCATTTATTTGGTCAACAATCACTAAGCACCTATGCTGGCACCCTGCGAGGGGTAGAGCGGGGGAAGGCAGACATCAAATATCAGATACAAACGCAGGACTAGAAATGTAAATGCACTTCCGTGGGATCAAAGACAGCGTTGTTTCCGAGACTCGCCGTCCTTTCACGTATTCCTTAAAAATAAAAGTTCAGTGTAAGAGTACACCCCGCGGATTGTAAGACACGTGCAGATCTCAGGTAATAAAATGTCAAAAGTCACGTCTGAAGATGGATGAAATGCGGCGAAAAGTGGAAACCTGTCACTAGTTTGAAGGAAGACCTCAGACTGCCAGGCTCTCGGAGCCGCTTGGCCTTCCCTTACTTACTATCTTGTTTCTGGTCTTTCAATCTTTCACCATTGAATATGATGTTAGCTGTAGCTTTTCCATTCCCAGAATATATGTCTGTCTTTGTCAATTCCACAGTTTTGATTACTGTAGCTTTGTAGTATGTTTTGAAATTGGGAGGTGTGAATATTCCAACTTTGTTTTTCTTTTTCAAAATTATTTTTGCTCTGTCTCAAATTTGTCCCTTGCAATTCCATATAAATTTCTGCCAAAAAGAAAGAAAGAAAGAAAGAAAGAAAGAAAGAAAGAAAGAAAGAAAGAAAGAAAGGAAGCGAGTAAAGAAGCCATTGAGCTTTCCATAGGGATTGCACTGGATATGCAGATCACTTTGGGTACTATTGCCATCTTGAAAATATCATGAACACAGAATGTCATTCCATTCATTTAGGTCTACTTTAATTCCAGTAATATTTTGTAGTTTTCAGTGTATAAGTATTGCAACTACTTGGTTGAATTAATCCCTAAATATTTTATTCTTTTTGAAGCTATTGAAAATTGAATTGAGGCGCTGGCCAGATAGCTTAGAGTGTTGTCCTCATACCCAAAGGGCACATACAGGAATTAACCAATGAATGCATAATTAAGTAGAACAACAACCCCCCCCCCCCCCCCCCCCCCCCGGGTTCCCTTTGTTCTTGGGTTATCCTAGAAACAAGGGTTCTTGTTTCGATTGGGAAGGCTATAAGACAAAAGGTGGCCAGAAGTGTTTAGTTTACTGAATCTACTAAAGGAATGATAGCCAAGGACTGCTTCATAATAACTGCGCGTTAAGTAATCCCTAACTGCTGTGGAGGGTTTATGCCAGCCGACCATCACCACCCTCACTAAGAGGTTGTATCCTTTAAAGACCCGATGTCAGAGCTCACCCCTATC
>NW_005871269.1:1783270-1839611 GCF_000147115.1 Myotis lucifugus | reverse complement strand
GTTTCCAGGTACCAAGCCGCATCGGGCGCCGTTCGGGCCTCGGGTCCTTCAGCCTTCTCCCGGCTTCGCGCCCAGAGCCTGCCCAGCGCGCTAGGCGCGCACGCAGCGCCCTGCCCTCTTCTGGGCGGGACCCAGAAGTCGTCTTGATTCGCTGGACCAGGTTGTCAAAAGTGCTGGCTGAGGCACTGGGCGGACTGTGTCTGTTTAAAAATAAAAGACGCACGGAAGGTGGGGGGAAAATAAAAGGGAAACAGAGAGGAAACAAAGGGAGGAGTTTTCGGTAAGTTTAAGGCTATAAGGGGGAGGGGGAGGGTGAGGGGAGGGAGGCGCGGGGCTTTTCCACACTAACGGACGAACCAGACCTGGAGGATATAAAAGGCTCTGCTGTTTCTCACAATTAATTACATCTTTTGTTTCTCACAATCCATAACAGCTGGGGAAGAGACAATGGGAAGGAGGGTAGCAAATTCACCTCTTGGCGTTACAACAGGATTGCATTTATACCAAGAAGGTATAAACTTATCTAAGAAGAAACTGAGCCTGAAGTGAACAAGAAAAAAAAAATCAGCTTCAGTGGGTCAACTGGGAGCCCGTGGGCCAGCAGAGCAGGCCTGGGCCCTGCCACCTCCAGGGACGGAAACTGGCTGTGGGTCCTGGGTCCGGGGGCAGCAGCTCCTCTCAGTCTCAAACATCTGGTTTAAGCAATAATAAGTAATAAGCATGAGGCAGAATGTGTTGCTTGGCCTCTCTCCTAGCTTTTAGGGATGGCGAGTATCCTTGGCATTCCTTGGCTTGTAGAGGCATCACTGCAATCTCTGACTCCATCTTCCTATGGCATTCTCCTCTGGGTCTCCGTGGTCAAATCCCCCTCTCCTTTCTCCTGTACCTACAGTGGTTATTAGATTTAGAGCCCACTATAAATCCAGAATAATCCCATGCTGAGATCCTGAATCTAATTGCATCTGCAAAGACCCTATTTTAAAATAAGTTTACACTCATAGGTGCTGGAGGTTCAGACTTGGACACATCTTTTTTGGGAGGCAGTATTCAACTTAATACACTGCCTAATTCATTACTTTTTCCCCCCTAAGACCCCAGAGAAGAAAAAAGTACACCAGGGATAGATTTTTCAAAGATGAGCTCCAAAGCCCAAAACTCTTGCAAGATCAGTCTATGGCATCCAGAATCTCTGGTGAATAAAATTGGAGCAATGACTGGATATGAATTATTATATCAGATAATATAATATATTTTATACAAACTAGAGGCCCAGTGTATGAGATTTGTGCACAGGCAGGGTCTCTAGGCCTGACCAGTGATCAGGGCCGATCAGATTCCCCACCTCCCCACCTCCCTGCCTTGTCCTTTCCTCACTCCCTCAGCAACCTCACTGCCGCTGCTGCTGATCACCGGCCATGTTCTGTGCCACGCCCTGGTGATCAGCACATATCAAAGAGAATAAGAGTTTGGCTTTTGTGGCCATCAGGAAAAATCTGGACAAGATTTCTCTCCCACAAACTGGGGTGAGGACGCTAACAGGAATGATCTCTTAATAGGACCAGGTGGATTAAGGAAGCTAAATTGGCGTGCAAGATTAACCCAGACTGATAGAGGAAAAAAGTAGAATAGAGTGGGGCTGTCTTCTTTAAGGACCCTTTTATGGTGCATTTAGACACAGTTACAGAACACAATCGTGGCTCAATGTCATTAAAGAATATTAGCATTACCTCTTTTTTTTCCAATCACCTTCATAAACAATATCTCAATGAATTGTTGCAACACCCCCCCCCCCAATAAGGCACTGCTATTCCACCTTTAAAATCAAGAAATAGAGACTCTGAGGGATCACACAATTTGCTGAAGGCATGAGAATCCTCCAAGTCTTCAATAGTGCTACAGAGATTGACTGCACAAGTTTCCTCAACTAACTGCTATTATTCTACTCATGTTATAAACCTGGGCGCTGAGGCTTTGGGAGGTGCTGTAAGTAGCCCAACCACACACATCTAGTGAGTGGTGGAGCCAGTATTTGATGCTAGTTCTGTCCAGGAACTCCTAGACTATGACCATTAAACCTGACTTTGCTCTAGACTGGGCAGTCTAGGTCCTTTGACCTTTCTCAAAAAGGCAACAGAAATTAAAGCCACCCTGATTCTCATGCCTGTTTTCATCAATCAGTGTAAGTAAGTACTCTGATCAATTCTCCCTACCTCCCCTTTATTCCCATAATGCTTTATACTTATTTGTCCTTAACCCAAACCTCTCCCACTGCCCATACTTTCCACTGTGTTCCCTGGTATTTCTACTACATCATTAACCAATGCCCTATAGCCTCAGTTTCTTCTTAGATAAGTTTATACCTTCTTGGTATACATGCAATCCTGTTGTAACGCCAAGAGGTGAATTTGCTACCCTCCTTCCCATTGTCTCTTCCCCAGCTATTATGGATTGTGAGAAACAAAAGATGTAATGCTCTTTAAATAAATAACACTGTCTAGCACATGGAAAGTGTTGAATAAATATTAGCTATTTTTATATTTTATCACATAGTATTTTTATGCTTATCATAGATCCTTCTCTCCTTTGTAAAGGTGGAGGTAGGACTGATTAGTTATTTATAATATAAAAGTCATTTATGTTGCTGATGTTGAGGAATAATAGAAATGTTCAATGTTAAGGGAATGAATATAATCTACAATAGAATTAAATTCATGTCATAGTGTGGTACTCTATTACAGTTTTGCTATTCAATATGGAACTTGGGAATTCTCAGATTCAATCTTCATAAAAGGGCAATCTGTAGGATTCTTGTAGTGAAAGACATGTTTTATATTTTGACTGTATTAATGTTAATATCTTGCCTCTGATATTTTTCTATAGTTTTGCAAGATGTTACCATTGGAGTAAATTGGATAAAGAGTACCCAGGATCTGTCTGTATTGTTTCCTAGAATTACATATGAATCTATTAAGTCTCTCAAAATAAAAAGCTTAATGAAAAGATAATATAACAAAATATACTTTGAATATTCTAAAAAGTTGATCAATGTTTTCTTTGGGTGATTATCAATGGTTAAGTTTTTTTCTTGTGATTTGTATATATCTTAAATTTTTATACAGGAATTACTTTTGTAGTAAAAAAAAAAAGTATGTTGTATGAGAAAGAATAATCCTGAAATCCAATCACACCATTTGAAATACATTGATAACTCTGTTTTATTATATACAAACTAGAGGCCCAGTGTATGAAATTTGTGCACAGGCAGGGTCTCTAGGCCTGACCAGTGATCAGGGCCAATCAGATTCCCTACCTCCCCACCTCCCTGCCTCCTCCTTTCCTCACTCCCTCAGCAACCCAGCTGCCGCCTCCGCTGATCAAACCGCCATGTTCTGTGCCACCCCCTGGTGATCAGCACATATCATAGTGAGTGATCAAACTCCTTATCTCCTGGTCAAATTCCCAAGGGGACACTTTGCATATTACCCTTATATATATATAGACTAGAGGCCTAGTGCATGAAAATTCATGCACTGGAGGGGGGGTCCCTCAGCCCGGCCTGCCCCCTCTTACAGTCCAGGAGCCCTCAGGGGTGGGAGGTGACCCAGCCATCAGGGGAAGGTGACGCCCCCATCACACCTCTGCTGCTGCCACTACCAGCAGTGCAAACCTTGGCCAGCCCTGGTTACCTGAGCCTCAGGTGGCCCTGGGTGGCTGGGCAGCCTACATTAGAGGCTTGCCTGCACCTCAGGCTGACCCTGGGCAGCTGGGGGGCTGAGGGAAGGTCCGGCTGCACTGTGCACCTGCCACCCCACCCCCAAACTGGGCTGAAAGGACTGTGGGACTCTGGAGGGGCTGAGGGGACTGGGCACTGCCATCTTGTGGCTATGGGCACCACCATCTTTGTGATGGCATGATGGTCAATTTGCATATTCCCTCTGTATTAGATAGGATTATTAAGCATGAAGATATTATGTGGCAGCCTTTAGCGATCATTGCATTAGAGTTTAATGTAAATTAAACACTACTGACCACCATTGTGTCTAAATAGCCAAAATATAGATTAGCTGAGCCTGACATCTGGCATTGTACTTAGTTATCACATGCTATTTCCTTAATAAGCATTTCCATCTCCCCACTTGACCCCTAACCCAACCACATTCCTTCATAGAATTACATAGCCTTAACTACTGGAAAATACCTGTCATTTAACATTAGTTTCAATTGCTGGGTTCAGCCTTCAGTCGTAGGCTATTCGTAGGTTTACTGAATTACTGCCAAGTATTCATGGACAGGAAAAGAGATGACTCAACTTCTTTTCTTCTCATAAGGAATTCATTTTTAAAATCATAGGGCAAATCCTTAATTCAACACAAACAAACAAATAAACAAACAAACACAGAGCCTAGCATCCATTTCTCTACAGGGGCCTCTCACACAAACTGCACTTCAGGGAGAAGCCTGCACTAGCTGCCTCCCTCTCTCACTGAACTGCCTGCTTACACTGTGTTTTTCTGCATCAGAGTCAGCCCTTATAAAGAAGTTATTTACAATATAACAGTTATTTCTATTTCTGATGTTGAGGAATAATGGAAATGTCCAATGGGGTTGTATTTCAGCCAATAGGACTGAGGCTTTCCCTGTCCAAACAAAGTTGTGCAGCTATATCCCCATCAGCATCTTCACCAACAAGTCAGAGAGGCTCCATTCCGACCAATCAGGACAGTGCCTTTTTGAAACAATCAAACTTTGAGGATTTGGAGTCCTCATTTGCAGAACAGAGCAGCACAGGGAAGAACAGAGCAGACTGGCATGGAGCTGAGAGAGAGAAAGGGAGAGAGAGAGAGAGAGAGAGAGAGAGAGAGAGAGAGATCATATTTTTATCTCCTTTGTTATCTTTTTTGACAATGTGAGCTGATGTCTCTATTACCTCAAGTTCTTAGAAATTTAATCTGGCTATTTCTTCATCTACTGACATCTGTTCATGGAAGATTGTACCTTTTGTGTTTTGTATTTTGGAAAACGAGTTCATTTTAAGTGGAGCTTTATTCATAGAGATCCTGAGTAGCCTGGGTTTTAGATGAATCCCTCTAGAGCATTTTGCTTCTGTTTATTTCTTTTAGGCCTCACAAGAATATTGCCAAACTACAATTAGTCAATTTATTGGCTTGAAGGTACTCAGATCATGTAACTAAAATAAACATCAAACCAACATGAAGGCAGACTTTCTGACAAGATGTTTTTCCCCACTCAAAGTCACTCCTGGCAACAAGTGGCACGATCCTATGCATCGCCATCTGTCTCTGCAATATTTTCTAGGATCTCCTAGCCACCAGTTTATAGCTCTTAGAGATCTGATTCTATGTGGGGATTTCAATTCTGACTTACTGCTTCCATAGTCTCAAGGTCTTGTCTCCATCAGAGCGTGGCTATTATAACCCAAATATTGATCCCTTACACCCAAGTCTCCCCTTCCCATTCTCTCACTGCTTTGTTTTTGAGTTCCTTTGTTTTGTAGCCCTTGGAAATTCTTTCACTTTATTGAACTGAACAGAATGCCTGCTACATTTTCTCCAGCATTTCTAACTTTCTGTGGTGAAATATTTTTCACATTTTCTAGTCTTCCATATTCTTGGAAAAGGCAGTGCGTGTGTGTGTGTGTGTGTGTGTGTGTTGCAATTAGGCATATTAATGGAAACTTGGGGAGAAAACACAAACCTACTAGTAAACCAATAGGTTTTTTTAAAGGTATGTTGGCTTTAAGTTTTTACCTTCTATTTACTAATGAATAATAAGTAGATCAAAATCCCATGATATAAGCTCTAAGCAATTTAACATTTTCCTCCAAAAAAAAGACAATCTCTGAACATCATTGATCCTAATGATATTCTAAATGTGTTGAGACAGTTGTATGCTGAAAATATGGTGTGAAAAATTCTCCTCTCTGGGCAAGATGGCCAGGGGATACGACAGTGGGGTGACTCTGAGCCAGCTGCATCTTTCTCACCAGAATCCCGCCACCTTGGATGTTCCCAAATTGATGCCACTCTCACATGAAGTTATCAGCAGACAAACCACAATTAATAGAGGCACAGTGGGTCAGGTGGCTCATGGGAAATCCACAGTTGTAAAAGCTATTTCTGGAGTTCACACTGTCAGGTCCAAAAACTAACTAAATATTACAATCAAGCTTGAATATGCTAATGCTAAGATTTAGAAACTTGATGACTCAAGTTGTCCTGGGCCATAATGCTGTAGATCCTGTGGAAGTAGTACGCCTGATGAGTTTCCTGGGACCAAAGGGAACTTCAAATTAGTCAGACATGTCTCCTTTGTTGACTGTCCTGCCCACAATATTTACTTATTATTTTTAAATTTTTTTATTGATTAAGGTATTACATGTGTCCTTATCCCCCCATTGCCCCCCACCCTCCCCCCACTTATGCGTTCACACATCCCGTTTTTTTGTTGTTGTTGTTGTTTTTTTACGTAGACACAGTTTGTTATTGCTAATAGTATACTAGTATGTGGCAGGTTTTTTTAATTAAATCTTTATTGTTCAGATTATTACATTGGTTCCTCTTTTTTCCAACCATACCTCCCCTCCACCCAGTTCCCACCCCACCCTCTACCCTCACTCCCCACCCACTGTCCTCATCCATAGGTGCACGATTATTGTCCAATCTCTTCCCGCACCCCCACACCCTTCCCCCCCCCAAGAATAGTCAGTCCATTCCCTTTCTATGTCCCTGATTCTATTATAATCACCAGTTCATACTGTTCATCAGATTATTTATTCGCTTGATTTTTAGATTCACTTGTTGGTAGATGTGTATTTGTTGTTCATAATTTTTATCTTTGCCTTTTTCTTCCTCCTCTTCTTAAAGAATACCTTTCAGCATTTCATATAATACTGGTTTGGTGGTGATGAACTCCTTTAGCTTTTTCTTATCTGTGAAGCTCTTTATCTGACCTTCAATTCTGAATGATAGCTTTGCTGGATAAAGTAATCTTGGTTGTAGGTTCTTGGTATTCATCACTTTGAATATTTCTTGCCACTCTCTTCTGGCCTGCATAGTTTCTGTTGAGAAATCAGCTGACAGTCGTATGGGTACTCCCTTGTAGGTAACTGACTTTTTTTCTCTTGCTGCTTTTAAGATTCTCTTTTGTCTTTTGCTCTTGGCATTTTAATTATGATGTGTCTTGGTGTGGTCCTCTTTGGATTCCTTTTGTTTTGGGTTCTCTGCACTTCCTGGACTTATAAGTCTATTTCTTTCACCAGGTAGGGGAAGTTTTCTGTCATTATTTCTTCAAATAGGTTTTCAATATCTTGCCCTCTCTCTTCTTCTGGCACCCCCATAATTCAGATGTTGGTACGCTTGAAGTTGTCCCAGAGGCTCCTTAAACTATCTTCATATTTTTGGATTCTTTTTGCTTTTTGCTTTTCCAGTTGGGTATTTTTTGTTTCTTCATATTTCAAATCTTTGACTTGATTCTTGGGATCCTCTTGTCTGCTGTTGGATCTCTGTATATTATTCTTTATTTCAGTCAGTGTATGCTTAATTTCTGATTGGTCTTTTTTCATATCCTCCAGGGTCTCACTAAATTTATCGGCTGTTTCCATAAAATTCTTGAAAAACTTTATAAACGTGGTTTTGAACTCTATATCCAGTCGTTTGCTTTCCTCCATTTCTGCCATTTGTGTCCTCTTTCTTTGTCTCCGCATTTTTTATGCTTCCCTGTGTTGGTAAGTGGCTTTGTGTGCTAGGTGTCCTATAGGGCCCAGTGGCTCAGTCTCCCCAATTACCTGAGGTGGACACTCTTGGTGCACCCCTTTGTGGGCTGTGTGCACTGTCTTGTTGTAGTTAAGCCTTGATTGTTGTAGTTATCACTGGGAGGAATTGACCTCCAGGCCAGTTGGCAGTGAGAATCAGCTGTGTCTGCAGTGGGAGAACTTCTGTGCTGATTACACCCTTCTGGGGCAAGACTTGCTTCAGTAGGGCTTTGGTGCTCACTGAGTCTGCCCCCTGAGTGTGTTCCTTATGGATCTGAGGAGTTGTAATCTGGATGGTCCCACTCTGACCACTGGGTACACTGGCTCTTGGTTCTAAGGAGGTGCTAATTTAGCCTCTGCCTAAGGCTACCCAGCAGGAGCTATGAAGAGATCTGCAGATTCCCCTTCCTTTTTTGGAGGGTTTGGAGGTGCCCAGATGAGGCCCAGCTTGAAGCAATGCAAGCTGCTGTGGGGCCTTGGGTCTTCTCTTGGAAGTTCTGGGTCTGTCTGGCCCAGCTGCAGTTTGTTAGGTACTTTTCAGATTGCAAAGGGCCAGGGCATTCATATGCAAAAGCTTCTGCTGCAGCCTGGGTGGGGCGGGGTCTTGGAAGCAACAGGGCGGAGCAAGCAGCTATTGCTGATCCTCAGCCCTGCCCTAAGGGGCCGTGCATCTCAGTGTCCCGGTAATTGCTGCAAGCACCTCTGAGGGAAAGCCACCCTCGAGTTCTGAGTTCTGTCTGCTGCCAGACAGTCCAGTTTCTCCCCGTATGAGTCCTGGGTCCCCAGAGACCTCCCGGAACTGGAGTTCAGAGCAGTCGGGAGCTTGTGACTTCCTCCCGATTCAAAAAGACAGCCGCATCCTCAGGTGCCCGCCCCTTTCCCTGCAACCACGCACGTGCTCGAGCCTCCATACCTCTACACTTTTACTTCCGCAGCTCCTCTGGGTCTCAGTGTGCTTTTCTCTTTCCTTCTAGTTGTAGAATTTCCACTCAGCCAGCCTTCCTGTAGTTCTGGATGATGTCCGTTTTGTCTTTTCGTTGTATTTTTGAAGTTGTTGTGGGAGGCAGCAATTTCCGGTGTTTACCTATGCCGCCATCTTGGTTTCCGATCCACACATCCCCTGTTGTCTGTGTTCATTGGTTAGGCTTATATGCATGAATACAAGTCCTTTGGTTGATCTCTCCCTCTTACCTCCACCCTCTCCTACCTTCCCTCTGAGGTTGACGGTCTGATCGATGCTTCTCTGTCTTTGGATCTGTTTTTGTTCATCAGTTTATGTTGTTCATTATATTCCACAAATGAGTGAGATCATGTGATATTTATCTTTCTCTGACTGGCTTATTTCACTTAGCATAATGCTCTCCGGGTCAATCCATGCTGTTGCAAACGGTAAGAATTCCTTCTTTTTTACCACAGCGTAGTATTTCATTGTGTAGATGTACCACAGTTTTTTAATCCACTCATCTGCTGATGGGCATTTAGGCTGTTTCCAAATCTTAGCTAGGGTAAATTGTGCTGCTATGAACATAGGGGTGCATATATGCTTTCTGATTGGTGTTTCTGGTTTCTTGGAATATATTCCTAGAAGTGGGATCACTGGGTCAAATGGGAGTTCCAGTTTTAGTTTTTTGAGGAATCTGCATACTGTTCTCCACAATGGCTGCAGCAGTCTGCATTCCCACCAGCAGTGCACGAGGGTTCCTTTTTCTCCACATCCTTTTTTTTTTTTTAAATATATTTTATTGATTTTTTACAGAGAGGAAGGGAGAGAGATAGAGAGTTAGAAACATCGATGAGAGAGAAACATCGATCAGCTGCCTCCTGCTCATCTCCCACTGGGGATGTGCCCGCAACCCAGGTACATGCCCTTGACCGGAATCGAACCTGGGACCTCTCAGTCCGCAGGCTGACGCTCCATCCACTGAGCCAAACTGGTTTCGGCTTTCTCCACATCCTTGCCAGCACTTGTCATTTGTTGATTTGTTGATGATAGCCATTCTGACAGGTGTGAGATGGTACCGCATTGTAGTTATAATTTGCATCTCTTGGATGATTAATGATTTTGAGCATGTTTTCATATGTCTCTTGGCCTTCCTTCTGTCTTCTTTCGAAAAGTATCTATTTAGGTCCATTGCCCATTTTTTGATTGGGTTGTTTATCTTCCTTTTGTTAAGTTGTATTGTTGTAAATGTTTCCCTCCACATCCCGCGTGGTTCAGGGTTCAGGATCTGGAAGAGGAGCCGCACACAAATGAAAGAGAAAAGACAAGAGATAATTTGGGAATATTGGGGGGGCAGGCGGGTAAGTCCAACTCAAGAGGAAGGACTTCCACCAGTGCTCAGACCACACCAACCATTTTGTAGTCAGAGGTAAACAAGGTAGTGGTTACCATAGTTACACTGTTCTTGTGAGTTTCCCTTGTTTTGACCATAGTTACACTTCCTGCACTTCCCTCAGCCCAGTAGCTTCCCAGATAAGATCTAGGGAGTCTTTTAAGGTCAAGCCTAATTATGATAAGAGGACTGTGCCCTCTAAGCTGGGACTTGTTTGTGACTTTGCCAACAGGTCAGTCCGAGGCTTAACCCTATATCGGCTCCCCACATCTCACCCTTCTTTTATTATTAAACTACTATAATGAAAATAAAACTTAAACATCAAGAACAAAAAGTGTTTAAGTCCCAATTTCAATGTCCAAAAGTTTTGAGTCCAAGTTTCAATGTCCGACAGTTCCTTATGTGTACATGTCAGCAATGATATTTCAGTTCTGGATGGTGGACAAATGGTGGCAATGCAGGTCCGACCCTCTCTGGTTTGATCCTGGGCAACCTGCAGTGACGCACAGCTGCTGACTGCTAGCATGGCAAAGCGTCATCAGCGTTTTCCATCTCTGGATTGTTTTTCCTCTTATCTTCATGGTAAGAGCATTCCTGATAATTCCTCTCTGTTGCAGGAATCCACATGGTCTTGGAGTTGTTTTCTGAAAATATACAAACATATTCTCGACCAAAAGTTAATAAAGGAAATTTTACTTGGGATCCTTTTTATATTTGCCCAAATGATTTTCCTTTGGCTTATTTTGACACCATGTATGTTTCTCATGGGTGTCTTGCTGTTAGCATTACAAATGAAAAAAATTTTTTCTAGATGTAAATTAGTTACAGGATATTTTTCCTTACATGGTATTTTTCCACTTTGTGTGAGTTCCCTGTAAATGTTGGAGATTAAACCCTTATCAGAGATATTATTGGCAAATATGTTCTCCCATGCAGTGGGTTTTCTTGTTGTTTTGTTGATGGTTTCTTTTGCTGTGCAAAAGCTTTTTATTTTGATGTAGTCCTATTTGTTTATTTTCTCTTTAGTTTGCATTCCCCTAGGAGTGGTATCAGTGAAGAAATTGCTTCGGCATATGTCTGAGATTTTGCTGCCTATGGATTCCTCTAGTATTTTTATGGTTTCCCGTCTTATGTTTAAGTCCTTTATCCATTTTGAGTTTATTTTTGTGTATGGTGTAAGTTGGTGGTCTAGTTTCATTTTTTGCATGTATCTGTCCAATTTTCCCAGCACCATTTATTGAAGAGACTGTCTTGACTGCATTGTATGTTCATGCCTCCTTTGTCAAATATTAATTGAGCATAATGGTTTGGGTTGATTTCTGGGTTCTCTATTCTATTCCATTGATCTGTATGTCTGTTTTTGTGCCAGTACCAGGCTGTTTTGAGAACAGTGGCTTTGTAATACAGCTTGATATCTGATATTGAGATCCTACCTACTTTGTTCTTCTTTCTCAGGATTGCTGCAGCTATTCAGGGTCTTTTTTTATTCCAGATGAATTTCTGGGAAGTTCATGGTCTGTGGAATAT
This sequence comes from Myotis lucifugus, assembly GCF_000147115.1. Classification (NCBI taxonomy): domain Eukaryota; kingdom Metazoa; phylum Chordata; class Mammalia; order Chiroptera; family Vespertilionidae; genus Myotis; species Myotis lucifugus. Next base: position 1,827,980 of record NW_005871269.1, on the reverse strand, counting down.
CCCATTGGTATTTTAATGGTGACTGCATTGAATCTATAGATTGCTTTGGGTAATATGGACATTTTAATGATGTTGATTCTACCAATCCATGAACACAGTATGTTCTTCCATCTGTTTATGTCTTCCTCTATCTCTTTTTTCAGTGTCCTGTAGTTTTCCACATATAGGTCTTTTACCTCCTTAGTTAAGTTTATTCCCAGATATCTTATTTTTTTGGTGCAATGGTAAATGGGATTGCTTTTTTAGTCTCTCTTTCTGTAAGTTCACTATTGTTGTATAGAAATACCATAGATTTCTTGGTGTTAATTTTGTATCCTGCTACATTGCCAAATTCATTTATTAAGTCTAATAATTTTTTGATGGAATCTTTAGGATTTTCTATGTACAGTATCATGTCATCTGTGAATAAGGACAGTTTTACTTCTTCTTTTCCAATTTGGAAGCCTTTTAATTCTTCTTGTCTAATCGCAATGGCTAGTATTTCCAGTACTATGTCGAATAGGAATGGTGGCACCATTCCTTGTCATCCTTGTCTTGTTCCTGTTCTTAGGGGAAATGGTTTTACTGTTTGCCCATTGAGTATGATGTTGGCTGTGGGTTTGTCATATATGGCTTTTATTATGTTGAGGTATGATCCTTCTATTCCCACCTTGCTGAAAGTTTTTATCAAGAAAGGGTGTTGGATTTTGTCAAATGCCTTTTCTGCATCAATTGATATGACTATGTGGTTTTTACCTCTCAATTTGTTATGTGATGTATCACGTTTATTGATTTGCAGATATTGTACCATCCTTGCATCCCTGGGATAAATCCTACTTGGTCATGGTGTATGATCTTTCTGATGTATTGCTGGATCCAATTTGCTAGAATTTTGTTAAGGATTTTGGCATCTATGTTCATGAGGGATACTGGCCTATAATTCTCTTACATTGTGTTGTCTTTATCTGGTTTTAGTATTAGGGTGATGCTGGCTTCATAGAATGAGCTTGGAAGTGTTCCTTCCTCTTGAATTTTTTTGGAATAGTCAGGAGGATAGGTTTTAGTTCTTCCTTGAATGTTTGGTAAAACTCCCCTGTGAAGCCATCTGGCCCCAGGCTTTTGTTTGCTGGAAGCTTTTTGATGACTGCTTCAATTTCTTCCATAGTTATCGGCCTATTGAGATTTTTAGATTCTTCTTGATTGAGTTTTGGAATGTTGTATTTTTCTAGGAATATGTCCACTGGCCACAATGTTTTGATGGCTACTCTGCTGGACAGTGTAGCAGCAATGGTACACTGTTAACATAATTACAGTGACCATTCAATAATGGTCTTCTGTTGACAGCTGGTAATGAGTCTTGTCCTCAGCCTCAGACTTCTGCACACCTGGCTGCTATAGAAATCATGAAACTGAAGCATATTTTAATTCTACAAAATAAAATTCTTTGGTTAAAAAAAAAGCCAAGCTAAGAACAATATGAACAGATCCTTGCATTCTATGATTCCAATTTCTGCTCAGCTGAAATACAACATTGAAGTTGCCTGTGAGTACATAGTAAAGAAAATTCTAGTGCCCCCAAGAGACTTTACTTCAGAACCCCCACTTATTGTTATTATGTCTTTTGATATCAACAAACCTGGCTGTGAAGTCGATGACCTTAAGGGGGGTGTAGCTGGTGGTGGTATTCTAAAAGGAATGCTAAAGGTGGGCCAGGAGATAGAAGTCAGACCTGGTATTGTTTCCAAAGATAGGGAAGGAAAATTCATGTATAGTTTGAACTTTTTCAAAACTGTATCACTGTTTAGGGACTATGATGATCTTCAGTATGGTGTTCCAGGAAGGCTTATTGAAGTAGGACTAAAAATTGGCCCCACTCTGTTCTGGGCTGACAGAATGGTGAAGCAGGTACTTGATGCAGTTGGTGCTTTTCCTGAGATTTTCACAGAATTGGAACCCTCCTAGTTCCTGCTTAGAAGGCTCCTAGGTGCATGCACGGAAGGAGACCAGAAAGCAGCTAAGGTGCAAAAGTTGTGAAAAAGAGTGAGGTGGTCATGGTGAACATAATGTTCCTGTCAACAGGAAGAAGAGCTAGGTGCAGTCGAGGCTGACTTGGGCAAAATCGTTTTCTCTAATCATGTGTGCTCAGAAGAGAAAAACTTGCCCTTAGCAGAAGAGTTGAGAAAACACTGGTGTTTAATTGGTTGGGGTCAAATAAGAAGAAGAATGACAGGCCAACCGTTATTCCTCTTATTATTTCAATTTGATGACTGAAGAATTCCAGTTAAAAATACATTTCATTAAAGTCAGATTTTCTCTTAACAACCTAGGGATATATTTTCAAAACAATACCGGGGAATGAATTTCACAGCTATTACCTTAGCAGTAGCTATTATTCTCATTTTTTGGTGGTGAACATTTCATCTCTAGTACTAAAATAGGGTGGAGCATAATTGCAAAAGTTGGCATAATGTTGGATTGAATTTACATTTCAGCATAAAGGAATTATTTCCAAGTAATGTCTAATTTATATATCAATGCAGGCTTGAATGACGCTGTTTGCTACCATCAGCCTTGCTGTAGCACACATACCACCAAACCTGTTGGAAAGTTTTTCTTCTTATTTTCATGATTCATCTTTGAGTGGCTCCAGGCTTGAAAGGATTGTTATACCAGTAAAAGTTTGAAGACACAAATTCTTAAAGACCGGCCTCCCTTTGCCTCATATTTTATGTTGCTTTATCTTTGCAGTGTTGAGTGAAAAGAAATTAATAGGTTCAAATAAAATGATCCTTTAGAGCAAAAAATAAATAAAAATAAAAAATCAACCCTTATTAATCAACAGCAACAAGTACCAAAACAATCTCATGTATTATTAGATAACTTTCTTTCTGCCCTGAATCTTTTTTTCTCTGCTGGCTCTGATGTCTAATGTTCTCTCTCTCTTTCTCTCTCTCTCTCTCTCTCTCTCTCTCTCTCTCAAATAAAACAGAGTTAAAAAAGCAAATGATTATGCTTTTTTTATGAGAGAGAGAGAGAGAGAGAGAGAGAGAGAGAGAGAGAGAGAGAGAGTCAGGATTGTTTGTTCTTGCCGTTTACCAGTTATGAAGACTGTCTGCATACTGGCAACAGTGACTCATACGTCCCTGGGTTCATGAGGCAAAAACAGTAGAACAGAGAAGCCCAGAATGGCCCTGGGACAAATGGCAGCTCTGTGAGAAGCTGCTCTGGGCTTTCTTCTTCTGCCAGCATCTTTGCTCTGTATTTTTTATCTCTTCTCCTTCCAGGAGAATTTCTTTCTAATTCCACACATTATGTTATCAGTAGATGACATTTTAGATACCGTTTAAAAATTGGCTCTGGATATGATTTGTTTTGGTCTTGATTATATGTTTCAAGCTACCTTGTTCAGATAAACCAGGGATGATCTTTTCACAGCAAGCCTGAGCGTGCCCCAGGCATGCTCACGGCAGCCTTACTGTGCATATCAGACCGTCCTTGCATCCCCCGTCTGAAATAGCCTGCAATTGCAGTCACTTAACAGAGCAGGCTCCATCAGTGCCCACCGGCAGAAACAGGCAATCGGAATCCTTCCTCATTTGCACTTAGAGAATACTCAGAGAGAAGACAACAGAGCCCATTTTGAGATGGTTATGCATGTAGTTGAATTGATCTCCCCAATAGCTTTCAATAATCATTGTAATTTTCACTTCTTCCTAGAAACCTGTCACTTTAGAGATTTATATTTTGGTGAAGTTTCCAGTTTCTAGTCATATTTTTATTTCATTAGTCACTACCGGTATACGACTAGAAATTATGTGTTGCTCTTTCTGTTCTTGGCATAATCATTTGCTTTTTTAACTCTGTTTTATTAAGAGCCCTTAGAGATAATAAAAAGGATTGGCTATTTTATCCACTCCAAAGGGTAGAATTCTGGATCAAGTTAAATTAATACAAGAAAGCTACATAGATGGATGTATTAAGAGCTTCTACTGAAAACAGGAAGTGAAATGAATGCAGTGTTATTATAGATAATTGAATTGATAATAGTTTGATCAATAAGTCAATATGGGCACAAGCAACAATTATTTTTAGAACTCAATGTAATTTCTTTTTTCAATTAAAGTTATACTTGGCGTGCAATAATATATTAGTTCCAGGTGTACATAATGATTTGACATTTATATTTTTTGACAATGCAATCACCACAATGTTGGTAACCATCTGTATCCATACAAAGTTGTTATAATATCGACTATTTTCCTTATGCTGTACATTATATCCCGTGACTTTTATAACTGGAGGTCTGTACCTCATATTCCCCCTTCTTACCCCTCCCCCAACACCCTCCCTTCTGGCAACCACCAGTTTGTTCTCTGATGACTCTGTTTCTGTTTTGTTTCATCTGTTCATTTTTTTTAGATTCCACGTATAAATGAAATATGGTATTTGTGTTTTTCTGCTTGACATATCATTTAGCATAATACGTGTAGGTCCATCTATGTCACAAATGACAATATTTCATTCTTTTTTATGAATGAATAGTATTTCATTTTATATCACATCTTTATCATTCATCTATCGATGGAACACCGAAATTGCTTCCATATCTTAGCTATTGTAAATAATGCTGCAAAGAAATAGGGGTACATATACCTTGTCTAATTAGTGTTTGTGTTTTCTCAAATACCCAGAAGTGGAATTTCTCGGTCATATGCTAGTGACAAGTAACAATTTGTGTCCTTATTTTAAGCCCTTCCCAGGATTGATGTCACTGATCACACACACACTCAGAAGTGGATGATGTATGGTTACTGTCAGGACATCTGTCATCTGTTTTGACTGTCCAGCAGCAGAACCATTTTTTATGTTTGCTGAATCCCTAATCTTAAAAATATAAATATTTGGTTTGTATGACAGAAGCTAAAAATGACAGATACTTAGTTTCCTCTTTTGCAGCTAAGGCATAGACATGTGATCTAGGCTCCACCAATCAGAAGCGGACCTATAGGATTTAACACAACTCTAGCTCTGCAGGTGGAAATGGCAGTATCTGCAGCACTAGTGGGAACAGTTTCTCTCCAGACCAATTCTACAGCATCCTTCAGTGCATTTTTCCTAGTAGTTTCGCCTGGAGCCTGTATTTCTATCCATCATGGCGGATCCTGTGAGCTATCCAATATCTGTTTAGTAAATTACATTTTTGCCTAACTCAACTGCAGATGGCATCTGTTTCTTGCATGTGAGCATCCAGACTGACAGCAATTTCTTATACACTATACTTAGGGATTTATAGTAATCCCTAAGTAATTTCTAGTAATGAGCACTACAACATTTGTCATACTTTCCTTTTTCCCCACTTACAGATAGAAATCTCAGAATCAAATTTGGAATTGGATCATAGTACAGAGAATAGCTCTTACAATTAGCATAATTTGCTTGTTTACCTTTGCTCCTTTTCTCCTGTTTTTTTTTTAATTCATTTTATTTGTATTGTTATGCCATTGGTTTTAACCTATCAGGAAACTCTATGGGTCTTTTCAGGCCCACATGGGTTCCTCAAATTCTCATTCCTTCCTTGTGGCCAGGCCATAGGTCTTGGTCTTCTTCCCTTGTCCTTGTGGCTGTGGTTACCCTTTTATTTTCCTCCACACACCAGGCAAAGGGAAGTGCCATAGTCTCTCCAGGCCCTCACTCTCATCTCTGACTCCTAATGAAAGCTCATTGAAGAATTTTCCAGTTAATAACGATAGGAAAGGCTGCAGCAAAATAGAAGTAGCCAAGTCTCTATAATCTGTCAATTTTGTGTGCCTGATGTATGATTATTTCTGAGGTAGTCAAAGTGCTGTTAAGACTCTGTCTCCTTTTAAATTGTCAAGATTCATTGAATTTCCTCCTACTCTAGTACACTTAAACTTAAAATATTGTGAAATAATACAAAAATGTAATGCTCAACTCTTTTCAATTTTTAAAAAAATCAAAATTGAATTGGCTAGTTTACATCGAGGAAAACTGATGATTTTGTAGCATTGGGTCTTTCTTTCCATGAAGACTTCTCCATTTATTTAGGCTTTCTTTAATGCTTTCAATAATCTTCCCCCGCTCCCACCCCGCCCTGCATGAATCTATTGTACATTTTTTTCTAAGCTTTTTTCCTAGAGATCTTGTTTTGTTGCTATCATAAATAGGATCTTTTAAAAATGGGGACATCGATAATAGTGTCAACAATAAAAATAAAGTTAAAAATAAAACAAAACTATATATCTAAATGTTTATTGATTGCATATAGGAAGATAATCGATTTTTTAAAAAATATATTTTATTGATTTTTTACAGAGAGGAAGGGAGAGGGATAGAGAGTTAGAAACATCAATAAGAGAGAAACATCGATCAGCTGCCTCCTGCACACCCCCTACTGGGGATGTGCCCGCAACCAAGGTACATGCCCTTGACTGGAATCGAACCTGGGACCCTTCAGTCCGCAGGCTGACGCTCTATCCACTGAGCCAAACCAGTCAGGGTGATAATAGATTTTTAAAATATTAATCATGTATCCAGTACACTTGCTGAACTAACATAGTAGTTCTAATGACTTCTCTTCAAGTCTAATATGGAGTTTCTATTTAAACATTTCCTCTGTTAATAATTTTGATTCTATTTTTAATTTTTTATTGGAAAAGGAAAGATTATTTTATTATCATTTTAATTGCAGCTATACCCATTTCTCCCCCTCCCCCTTTGCCCACCTTCACACTGTCCCCAACCCCTCCCTGTGGCCATCATCACACTGTTTTCTGTGTCTGTGGGTCATGCATATATGTTCTTTAATGCCTTCACAGTCTTTCATCAATTCACAACCCCTCCCCTCTGACAGCTGTCACTCTGATCCATTTATCCTCTTGTTCTATTTTGTTCATCAGTTTATTTTGTTCATTAGATTCCATATATAAGTGTGATCATGTGGTATTTGTCTTTCTCTGACTGGCTTATTTCACTTAGCAAAATAATCTCCAGGTCCATCCATGCTGTCACAACAGGTAAGATTTCCTTCGTTTTTTTAAAAAATATATTTTTTAATTGATTTCAGAAAGGGAGGCAGAGGGAATTGTTGATCAGCTGCCTCCTGCATGCCCCCCTCTGGGGATTGAGCCCAAAACCCAGGCATGTGCCCTTGACTGGAATTGAACCTGGGACCCTTCAGTCCTCAAGCCAAGGCTCTATCCACTGAGCAAAACCAGCTAGGGCAAGATTTCCTTCTTTTTAATGGCCACTTAGTATTCCATTCTGTAAATGGACCACAGCTTTTTTATCCACTCATTTACTGATGGGTGTTTGGGCTGTTTTAAGATCTTGCCTATTGTAAATAACACTGCAATGAACATAGGGATGCATATATTCTTTCAAATTGGTGTTTGGGACTCTTAGGATATTTTTGCAGAAGTAGGTTTGCTGGGTCAAAATGTAGTTCTATTTTAAAATTTTTTTTACTAAACTCCATACTGTATTCCACAGGGGCTGTACCAGTCTGCATTCCCACTAACAGTGCACTATAGTTCTCCACATACTCACTAATACTTGTTGTTTTCTTGATTTATTGATGGTAGCTATCTGGCAGATGTGAGGTGATATTTCATTGTGCTTTTAATTTGGATCTCTCTGATGAATAGTGAAACTGAGCATTTTTTCATGTCTATTGGCCATCTGTATGTCCTCTTTAGAGAAGTGTCTATTCAGCTGCTTTGCCCATTTTTAAAAATTGAATTCTTTGGGATTTTTTTTTCTGTGTTGAGTGCTGTATAAATTCTTTATATATTTTGGAGAGTAACCCCTTATCAGAATTATCATTAGCAAATATGTTCTCCCATCCAGTTGGTTGTCTTTCATTTTGTTAATGGTTTATTTTGCAGTGAGAAGCTTTTCAGTTTGATGTAGTCTCATTTGTTTATTTCCTTTGCTCTAGGAGACATATTGGCAAAAATACTGCTCAGAGAGTTGTCTGAGATTTTACTGCCTGTGCTTTCTTCTAGGATTTTTATGGGTTCACAACTTGCATTTAAAGATTTTATCCATTTGGAGTTTATTCTTGTGTATGGTGTCAGTTGGTAGTCTAATTGCATTTTTTTACATGTACCTGTCCAATTTTAGCAATAGCATTCATTGAAGAGACTGTCTTTACCCCATTGTTTGCTCTTGCCTCCTTTGTCAAATATTAATTGAGCATATAAGTATGGGTTGATTTCTGGGCTCTCTGTTCTGTTTCACTGATCTATATGCTTGTTCTTATGCCAGTAGCAAGCTGTTTTTATTATAATGGTCTTGTATTATAGTTTGATATCAGGTATTGTGATACTTCCAACTTTGTTCATTTTTCACAAGATTGCTGAAGCTATTCAGTTTTGGTTCTATATAATTTTTGGAATAGTTTTTCTATAATCTGTGAAATGTGCTGTGGGTATTTTTATAAGAATGTGTTGCATCTATAGACTGATTTTGGTAGTATTAGCATTTTAGTGATGTTAATTCTTCCAGTTCAATTCACTTATCTGTATCTGCCTCAACTACATTCTTCAATGTTCTATAGTTTTTTGACTACAGGTCTTTTACCTCCTTGTTTAAATTTATTCCTGGGTACCTTATTTTTTTGTTGCAATAGTAAATGGGATTGTTTTCTTATTTTTCTTTATGATAGTTTATTATTGATGTATGGAAATGCCACCAATTTCTGAATATTAATTTTGTATCCTGCTACTTTGCTGCACTCATTTATTAGATCTAAGTAGCTTTTTGGTGGAGTCTTTAGGGTTTACTCTGTACAATATCATGTCATTTGCAAATGACAGTTTTTATATTTTCCTTTCCCATTTGGATTCCTTTTATTTCTTCTTGTATCATTGCTGTGGCTAGAGTTTCCAGTAATATGTTAAACAAGAGTGGTGAAAGCAGACATCCCCGACTTAAGGGAAACACTTAGTTTTTGCCCATTGAGTATGATGTTGGCTGTGGTGATGATGTCATATATGATCTTTATTACTTGAGGTAGGTTCCCTCTATTCCCACTTTGCTGAGAGATATCATAAATATGTGCTGAGTTTTATCAAATGTCTTTTCTGCATCTATTGATATGAATGTATGATGTTTATTCTTCATTTTCTTTATGTAGTATACCACATTTATTGGTTTGTGAATATTGCACCAACCTTGCATCCCAGAAATAAATCCCACTTGATCACAGTGAATGATCTATTTACTGCATTGCTAATATTTTGTTAAGGATTTTAGCATTTATGTTTATCAGTGATATTGGCCTGTACTTTCCTTTATTTTGTAGTGTCTTCATCTGGTTTTGGAATTAGGATAATACTGGACTCATAAAATGAATTTGAAAGTCATCCCTCTTCTTGAATTTCTTGGAATAGTTAGAGAAGGATAGGTATTAGTTCTTTTTTGAATGTTTGGTAACATTTGCATATAAAGTCACATGGTCCAAAACTTTTATTTGTTGGGAGTTGTTGTTTTTTAAATTACTGCTTTAATTTCACTAGTTGTAATCTGTCTATTAAGATTCTCTGATTCTTCCTGGTCCAGTTTTGGAAGATTGTATGTCCTAAGAATTTATCCATTTCATCCAGATTGTCCCAATTTGTTGGCATATAGTTGCTCATAATACTTTCTTATCATCCTTTGTATAGGGTGTCCCAAAATTCATGCAAGAAGTAATTTTGATAGAAAACACAGGTTTATAATTAAAAATGTAAATTTTTTATTGATTCATAAAGTATACAGTATAGGATTATGTACGGAATAGCACATCGGGTAAATGGCCTCCACGGATTTGCTGGCACATACACAAAGCCGTGGTCTTCATTGATCTTCATTGTCCCTGCTCCTGGGCCATAATTGGTACTTGGTAATGCTTATCAAATTGAAGGGATTGAAATCAAAAGGCAACAGATATTAGAATCTGATTCAATAAACCAAGTAAAATTAAGCTTTTATTTTTTGTTGTTGTTGTTGTTAATGCTCATGCAAAATTCAAATCTTGCGTGAATTTTGGGACACGCTATATTTCTTTGGTGTCAGTTGACTTTTTTCATTTATGATTTTATTTACTTGGCTCCTCTCTGTTTTTTTTATATGTCTTATTAAAAGTTTGTCAATCATGTTTATCTTTTCAAAGAACCAGCTCTTGGTTTTACTGATCTTTTGTATTTTTTTACACTATATTTTGTTTATTTCTGTTGTGATCTTTATTATTTCCTTCCTTCTACCCACTTTGGGATCTATTTGTTGATTTTTTCAGTTCTATTAAGTATAAAGTTAGATTGTTTATTTGAGTTTTTTATTGCTTTCTGAAGTAGGCCTGTAATGCTATGAATTTCTCTCTTAGAACAGCTTTTGCTATGTCTCATAGATTTTTGGTTGTTGTGTTCTTATTTTCATTTGTTTCAAGATAACTGATTTCTTTCTTGATCTTGTTGTTAACCCATTCATTGTTTAATAACATGTTATTTAGCCTCCATGAATTTGTGTGTTTTCCACTTTTTGCCTGTGATTAATTTCTAGTCCATGCCATTATGGTCAGAGAAGATGCTTCATATGATTTCAATCTTCTTACATTTATTGAGACTTTTTTTGTGTCCTAACTTGTCTATTCTAGAAAATGTTCTATGAGTGCCTGAAAAAATATATATATATATATATCCTATCTAATAAAAGACAAAAAGGGTAATTAACCGTACCTCTGCTATGTTTCCCATTGGCTAAACAGTGAGATATGCAAATTAACTGCCAACAAAGATGGCGGCCGGCAGCCACGCAGCTGAAGCAAGCAGGAGGTTTGCTTGCTCCAGTGATGGAGGAAGCCAAGGTTCCCCGCCTGCCGCGGCCCGGCTCTAAGCTCCGAAAGCAACAGCTCCAAAAACAACAAAGTTTCAATTGTAGAAGCTAAACAAACCCCAGAATCCTGCTTTCAGCCAGCCGCGGCCTCAGAGCTGGAAGCGCCAGTTAAGGCAACAGAGTTTCAATTATAGAAGGTAAATAAATCCCAGAATAAAAAAGAAAAAAGAAAAAAAGGTGAGGTTGGGAGCTTTAGTCGCAGGTCAGCCTGAAAATGGCCCTCAGCCCCTCATCTAGGCTGGCCAGGCACCCCAGTGGGGACCCCCACCCTGAAGGGGGTGTGACCAGCTGCAAACAGCCATCAGCCCCTCACCCAGGCTGGCCAGGCACCCTAGTGGGACCCCCACCCTGATCTGGGACACCCTTCAGGGCAAACCAGCCGGCCCCAATCCGTGCACCAGGCCTCTATCCTATATAGTAAAAGGGTAATATGCAAACTGACCCTAACAGCAGAAAGACTGGGAATGACTGGTCACAATGACACACACTGACCACCAGGGGGTAGACGTTCAATGCAGGAGCTGCCCCCTGGTGGTCAGTGTGCTCCCATAGGGGGAGCTCTGCTCAGCCACAAGCCAAGCTGATGGCTACCAGTACAGCTGTGGTGGTGGGAGCCTCTCCTGCCTCCTCAGCAGCGCTAAGGATGTCCGACTGCAGCTTAGATCTGCTCCCCGCTGGCAAGTGGACATCCCCCGAGGGCTCCCGGGCTGCCAGAGGAATGTCTGACTGCCAGCTTAGGCCCGATCCCCCAGACTGTGAGAGGGCACAGGTCGGGCTGAGGGACCCCCCCGAGTGTACAAATTTTTGTGCACTGGGCCTCTAGTATATATATACTCTGCTGTTTGGTGATGAAGTGCTCTGAAGATATTAATTAAACCCAACTGATCAAGTATTTCATTTAAAATCACTGTATCCTTGTTGCTATAAATGGGGTGTTAAAAAAAAAACCTTACTGTCAATCTCTCCTTTTATGCACATTAAAATGTGTTTTACATATTAGATGCTCCTATGATGGGTGCATAAATGTTTAGCAGAGTTATATCCTCTTGCTGTTTTGCCCCTTTTATCATTATGTAGCATACTTCTTTTTTTAAATGTATTTTATTGATTTTTTTTTTTTACAGAGAGGAAGGGAGAGGGATAGAGAGTTAAAAACATCAATGAGAGAAAATCATCAATCAGCTGCCTCCTGCACACCCCCCACTGGGGATGTGCCAACAACGGCACATGCCCTTGACCGGAATCGAGCCTGGAATCCCCTAGTCCACAGGCTGACGCTCTATCCACTGAGCCAAACCGGTTAGGGCTGTAGCATACTTCTTTGTCTCTTACTCTAGCCTTTGTTTTGAAGTCTATTTTGTCCAAAATAAGTATTGTTACTCCAGATTCCCCCCCACCCCCATTTCTATTCACATGAAATATCTTTTTCCACCCCTTTACCTTTAGTCTGTGTATGTATTTTGTTTTGAGGTGAGTCTCTAGTAGACAGCATATATATGAATCTTCCTTTATTATCCAATCAGTTACCCTATGTCTTTTGATTGGAGCATTTAAGACATTTACATTTAAAGTAGTTATTGATAGGCACATATTTATTGCCATTTTATTCTTTTTTAATGCAATATTTTATTTTATTTTTATTTTTTGAATAAATCTTTATTGGTCAGATTATTACAGTTGTTCCCCCTTTTTCCCCCCATAGCTCCCCTTCACCCAGTTCTCACCCCCACCCCATGCCTTTACCCTCCCCTCATTGTCCTCGACCATAGGTGTAAGATTTTTGTCCAATCTCTTCCTGTACCCCCCACATCCCCTTCCCCCACAAGAATTGTCAGTCTACTCCCTTTCTATGGCCCTGATTCTATTATATTCATCAGTTTATTCTGTTCTTCAGATTTTTTATTCACTCGATTTTTAGATTCACTTATTAATAGATATGTATTTGTTGTCACTTTGTTGTTTATAATTTTTATCTTTAACTTTTCTTCCTCTTCTTAGAGAATACCCTTCAGCATCTTACCTAATAATAGACAAATATGTAAATTGACTGTCCCTTCGATATGCTCACCAGCCAATCAGGGGAGTATGCAAATTAACTCAACAAAGATGCTGGTTAATTTGCATACATAGGTGCCCAGCAGCCTGGGTCCCAGGAACATCATTGGCACCCAGGTCACTCCAAGGTAGGCCCCGTGTGGGGCCTGAGCCAGGGGGCTCCTGGGCAGGGGTGGAGTCGGCCATCGGAGCTGCAGGGGGCCCCTTCCCAAGCCTAAAACCTCAGCCAGAGGTGTTAGGCCTGGGTGGGGGGCAGAGCCGGTGATCCGGGGAAGATGGGGGTCCCCTGCCCAGGCCTGGAGCCTGGGCCAGAGGCGTCAGGCCTAGGCTGGGATGGAGCTGGCAATTGGAGGGGTCTGGGGTCCCCTGCCAAGGCTTGATGTCTGGGCCAGAGGCATCAGGCCTGTGGGGGGGGGGCAGAGCCGGCGATCAGAGGGAGATGGGGGTCCCCTGCCCAGGCCTGATGCCTCAGCCAGAGGTGTCAGGCCTGGGCAAGGGACTGATCAGGCAATAGGAGGGTGATGGGGGTCGACACCTCTGGCTGAGGCATCAGGCCTGGGCGGGGGGCTGAGCCGGCAATTAATATGAACTACAGAGGAAACACTTTTCCTGACTGCTCATTGGCTAAGCTCCCTGTATGCCACTGGTAATATTCTTAGTAACTTGGGTAATAAGAATCCAAAAAGGTGATCTAGGGTTTTTCACCACACTCCTCCTGAAGGTCTGCTGCTGGAGGGCTAAGAAATGTCATATCCTGCCCTAGCCGGTTTGGCTCAGTGGATAATGCCTTGGCCTGACGACCGTAGGGTCTGGGTTCAGTTCTGACCAAGGGCATGTACCTAGGTTGCAGGCTCCTCCCTGGCTGGGGCCCAGGTCAGGGCTCATGCAGGTGACAACCAATCAAAGTGTTCCTCTCACTTTGATGTTTCTCTCTGTCTTTCCCTTTCTCTTCCACATTCTCAAAAATCAATGGAAACATATCCTCAGGTGAGGATAAAAAAAATTATAAAGAAATGACATATTCTATGAAAGACATCTTGAAAATGCCTAAAGAAAGTTGTCATTTTTTCATGGTGAAGGGACTGGAGTCCGTGTTGATGAAAAAACCTTGGTGGCTGCAGTGACTGGCAGTGGCTGCAGCAGCGGGGTGATGGGGCTGGTGCCTTCCCCTGATCAGCCCAGTCGCCTCCCACAAAGGGAGGCCAGACTGCTGCTTAGGCCCGCTCCCCAAGGGGAGCAGGGAGCAGGCCTAAGCCATCACTAGGATATCCCCTGAGGGCTCCCAGTATGTGAGAGGAAGCAGGCTGGGCTGAGGGACCCCCTACCCCAGTGCATGAATTTTGTGCACCAGGCCCCTAGTTTCATATAATACTGGTTTGGTGGTGATGAACACCTTTAGCTTTTTCTTGTCTGTGAAGCTCTTTATCTGACCTTCAATTCTGAATGATAGCTTTGCTGGGTAGAGTAATCTTGGTTGTAGGTTCTTGCTATTCATCACTTTGTATATTTCTTGCCACTCCCTTCTGACCTGCATAGTTTCTGTAGAGAAATCACCCGAGAGTCGTATGTGTACCCCCCGTAGGTAACTAACTGTTTTGCTCTTGTTGCTCTTAAGATTCTCTCTTTGTCTTTTGCCCTTGACATTTTAATTATGATGTGTCTTGGTGTGGTCCTCTTCAGACTCCTCTTGTTTGGGGTTCTCTGCACTTCCTGGACTTGTAAGTCTATTTATTTCATCAGGTAGGGGAAGTTTTCTGTCAATATTTATTCAAATATGCTTTCAATATCTTGCTCTCCCTCTTCTTCTGGCACCCCCATAATTCAGATGTTGGTATGCTTGAAGTTGTCCCAGAGCTCCTTATACTATCTTCATATTTTTGGATTCTTTTTTCTTTTTGCTTTTCCGGTTGGGTGTTTTTTGCTTCTTCGTATTTCAAATCTTTGACTTGATTTTTGGGATCCTCTCATCTGCTGTTGGATCTCTGTATATTATTCTTTATTTCAGTCAGTGTATGCTTAATTTCTGATTGGTCCTTTTTCATATCCTTGAGGGTCTCACTAAATTTTTCGGAGGTTTCTAGAAGATTCTTGAGTAACCTTATAACCGTGGTTTTGAACTCTATATCCAGTATTTTGCTTTCCTCCATTTCTTTCATTTGTAACTTGTTACTTTGTCTCCACATTTTGGCTGCTTCCCTGTGTTTGTTTCTATGTACTGGGTAGCTGCTAAATCTCCTTGAGTTGATAGAGTGGCCTTGTATGGTTGGTGTCCTATAGGGCCCAGTGGCTCAGCCTCCCCAGTTACCTGAGATGGACTCTCTTAGTGCACCCCTTTGCAGGATGTTTGCACAGTCTGTTGTAGTTAACCCTTGATTGCTGTTGGTATCACTGGGAGGAATTGACCTCCAGGCCAATTGGCTTTGGTGACCAGCTGTGTCTACACTGGAAAATCTGTTGCACAGGAGACACCCTATGGGGCAGGACTTGCTTCAGTGGGGCTTTGGTGCTCACTGAGTCTGCCCCGTGAGTGTGTCTTTTATGGATGTGAAGAGTTGTAATCCGTTATCATCTCCAAGGAGGTGCTCGGTCAGCCACTATCTGGGGCCACCCAGCAGGAGCTACAGAGACATCTGCAGATTCCTCCTCTTTGTATGGAGTTTGGAAGTGCTCAGGCGAGGCCCAGCTATGACGCAAGGCTGCTGCTTCTACCAGGTATTGGGCCTTCTTTTGGAATCTCTGGGGCTCTCTGATCCAGCTGCAGTTTGTTTTAGGCGAAAGGACAGGCAATTCATATGCAAAAACCGATGCGCACAGTTTGGGTGGGGTTATAAATTGGGTGGGGCATGGTCTCTGGGAATCACCAGGGCGGAGCAAACAGCAATGGCTTCCCTGAACTGTAGAAGTCCCTGGTTCTCCGCCCGCGCACCCATGCAGGAACAATGATTGCATTGAGCACCTCTAAGAGTAAGCTGCCCTCATGTTCCTGTCCCAATGTCAGACAGTCCAGTTTCTCCCTGTATGTGTCTGGGTCCCCCAGAGTCTCGCCTGTCACTGTAATTCAGGGCAAGCGGGAGCTTTTATCTCCCTCCCAGTTTAAAGAACAGCACATCCAGGTGCCAGCACTTTCTGTGTCTCCGCACCTCTTACCTGTCTCAATGCGCTTTCTTCACCTCTCTAGTTGTAGAATTTCCACTCAGCCAGCTTTCCTGTGGTTCTGGGTGGTAGTTGTTCTGCCATTTAGTTGTAATTTTGGTGTGGTTGTGAGAGGCAGCAAGTATATGTGATTACCTATGCCACCATCTTGCTTAATCACCATTGTATTCTTTTAAAAACATGTTTTAAAAATTGATTTGAGAGAGAGAGAGGAAGGGGGAGGGAGAGAGTAACACCGATTGATTGCCTCCTACACTCTACCTTTTGGGGATGGAGCCCACAACCTGGGTATGTGCTCTGACTGGGAATTGAACTGGTGAGCAGTCAGTGCATGGAATGATGCTCAACCAACTGAACCACACTGGCCAGGGCTGCCATTGTATTCTTTTAACTCTTTTCCTCTCCTCTTTCTCCTATTCCTCCTATTCCTCCTCCTCCTACTCCTCCTCCTCTTCCTCCTCCTCTTCCTCCTCCTCCTCCTAACAGGCCCTTTAACATTTCTTATAATGCTGGTTTGGTCATAAGAAACTCTTTTTTTTTTTTTAAACATATTTTATTGATTTTTTACAGAGAGGAAGGGAGAGGGATAGAGAGTTAGAAAGATCGATGAGAGAGAAACATTGATCAGCTGCCTCCTGCACACCCCTCACCGGGGATGTGCCCGCAACCAAGGTACTGCCCTTGACCGGAATCGAACATAGGACCCCTCAGTCCGCAGGCCAACGCTCTATCCACTGAGCCAAACCGGTCAGGGCTATAAGAAATTCTTATAGCCTTTTCTTGTCTGGAAAGATCTTTATTTCTCCTTCAATTTCAAATGATAGCCTTGCTGGGTAAAATATTCTTGGTTGCAGATCCTCGTTTTTCATCACTTTGAATATTTCTTGCCAGTCCCTTCTGGCCAGAAATGTTTCTATTGAGAAATCAGCTGATAGCCTTATGGGAGCTCCCTTGCAGCTAATTGACTATATTGCTTTTGCTGCCCTATGATTCTCTCTTTGTCTTTAACCTTTGGCATTTTAATTATTGTAGGTCTTGGTGTGGGCTTCTTTGGGTTCATCTTGTTCAGGACTTGTGTGTCCTTTTCCTTCAAACGGTTAAGAAAGTTTTAGTCATTATTTCTTCAAAAAGGGTCTCGATCCCTTGCTTTCTCTCTTGTCCTTCTAGTACTCTTATGATGTTAATGTTATTATGTTTCATGTTGTTCCAAAGTCCCCTTAAACTATCCTCCTGCTTTTTAATTCTTTTTTTTCTTTTTTCTGCTCTGATTGTGTGTGTGTTTTTTTCCTAACTTGTCTTCCAAATCGCTGATTCGATCCTCTGCTTCATCCAAACTACTTTTTAATTCTTCCAGTGTATTCTCAATGTCAGATATATTTTTAACTTCTGACTGGTTCTTTTTCATGGTTTCTATGTCTTTTTTCATGCTGTTGTAGTTCTCACTGAGTTCCTTGAGCATTCTTATAAACATTACTTTGAACTCTATCTGATTGTGTGCCTCCATTTTATTTAGCTCTTTTTTTTTTAGAGATTCTTCCTTTTCTTTCATTTTGCGCCTGTTTATTGGTCTCCCCATTTTGTCTGTCTCTTTGTTTTCTTCCGATGTATTAGATAGATCTCGGTCTTCATGGAGTGGCCTTATGTAGTAGGTGTCCTATGGGACCCAGGGGTATGATCTCCTTGATCATATGAGCTGTTTTCTCTAGGAATGTCCTTTTTGTGAGTTATGTGGGCCTTCCTGTTGTAATTGAGTCTTGATTGCATGGGATTGACCCACAGGCTGGATGACTGTGAAGCTCAACCCAGACCTTGGCTTGCAAGCTGTTGTGCAAAGTGCTGACCAAAAAATTATTTTTTAAAAAGTTAATTAAAAAATGAAAAAGAGAATAAGAAAAGATAAAAGGAAAAAAATAAGGAAAAAGAGTAAAAAGATAAAAAAAGAAAAATAGAAAAGAAAAAATGTTTAAGAAAAAAGAGAAGATAAAAGAAAAATATTTAAAAAGAAGTCCCATTCGCCTCAGCAGAGTTTAGTGTCTGTTGTGATCTCCCTCTGGATAGGCTCTTTGTGAAGTTTGGGGTCCTGCTCTGATGTTGTCTGAAGCTTGCCACTTGGTGTGTTGTTTTGGGGCCTCTTGGGAGGGACTCTGGTGCAGGCCAATATCAGACGTCTGGGCCTGGCCCTTGGCAACCTGTTTGAATATACAAGTGATCCACAGCTTTTAGTTGCTTCTGTGGGGCATGGCTGCACATGGGAAGAACCAAGCTACTTTTCAGGACAGCTTTTATTAGAACTAGGTCCCAGGGCAGGTCAGCAGATGTGCCAAGGCACCCCAGGATCCACCTCTGCCTCTGCCTGCCTCCATTTGCCAGCTGCCTGTTAAGCTCAGTCAATGAAAGAGCCTCTGGCAGAATCTGAAAGATGGAGCTAGTGGATCTCTCATCAGGGGGAGGTGCTGTGCAGACTTAAGGAAACGTGGTGGGTATAACACCCCATTCCAGAGCCACACGTCTGAATCTTTCCTGGATTTTGGCCTGACCTCTTTAGGATAGAGCAGCTAGTGGTCAGATGGGTGGGCTTCCTGAGCCCAGAGATTGGTCTGCCGGGAAAGCCGGATGGATGTTTCTATCAGATCTCCTGAGGGGTAAGCGCCAATCAGGCTCACGGGAAAGTGGCGTGAGCTGCCCTGCTTCAAAACCAGTCACTGACACCCCCTGAGTCAGCCCCGACTTCTTTGCCTGGGCCTATGCCCTTGATTCCTTAGCAAGGCGTAACATTGCAGAGTGCTGCAAGAGGCATTCCTGATGGTGTGGTAATTGCTCTCCCCCAGGCTGATGCCACTCAGAGGGCACTGCTCCACCCAAGAAAGATGGCCACTGCGGTATCCGAGAATGATTCAGTACAGGGATCCTGGTGGCTGTCCCCCTATACTTCTCCCCAAGCCACAAACCCCAGATTCTGTTCAGATGACTCCAGTCCACACCACCCTCCCTCTGCCAGAGCCCAGGGTGTGTGGCTGTGAATGAAATTTTGCATGTTGGCCCTTGAAAATATTGCCTGTATCTCCATCAGACTCTGCCTCTCCTTGGTGGACAGAAACCTTGCTGCTTTTCACAGCCAGAAGCTATGTGGGCCTCTTCCATGCTCTGGGCTGGGAAGCCTGGCCTGGGGTTTAGGCCCCACATCTCGTCAGAGTAACCTACCATGGCTGAGGTATCCCTCTGGCACCTCAGCCACCACCCGTGGGACCTGTGTCAACCCCTTTCAAGTCTCTGCCCTTCCTACTAGTCTTGATGTGGCTTCTGCAAATCCTTGGTTGTAAGACTCCTCTTCAGCTAGTCCTCAGTTGGTTATTCAGGGTGATTGTTCCCCAATTTATAGTATTTCCAATTGGGTCCTGGGAGGAGGTGAGTGCAAGATCCACCTACTCTGCCATGACCTGAACATTCTCTCTCTCTCTTTAAAATATTTTTTATTTTAGAGAGAGAGAGAAAGGGGTAGGCAGAGAAAGAGAGAAACAATGATATGAGAGCGCAGCATCAATTAGCTGCCTCCTGCATGTCCCCCACCTGGAATTGAGCCTGCAACCCAGGCATGTGTTGTGACCAGGAATCGAGCAGGCAACCTTTCAGTGCATGGGACAATGCCCAACCAGCTGAGCCACTGGCCAGAGCTCTTCTTTTTAAATTCTTATAATACTAATAGTTAATCACAGTTGCAGTTATTAGTTTTTCTTCTTTTCTAGCATAAGCATCTAAAGGCTATAAATTTCCTTTAAGTGTAAGAGTTAGCTTCATGTCACAGTTAGATACGTAATCAAATTTTCTAATTACTCTTTATTTTTTTACACATGAGTTATTTAGAAATGTATTTTTAAACTTACAAATGATACTATTTGTTTATGATTTTTAATTTTTATTGACCTTCACTTTTGTATTGTGGTCAGAGAGTAAAACCTCTGATAAAGTTACTTTAAAATTTGTTGAGACATAATTTGTGTACTAAAATGTCATTATTTCTTATAAATGTAATGGGTTTTTGAAAAGAATGTAATTTTTCTAATTATCATATATAGCATATATTTATTTAATAACATTTGATAATTATGTTGTTCAAATCTTCTATATCTAAATTTTTGGTCTATTTGATGCATCAGTTACTGAAAGAGAAAAATAAAAATCTCTCACTTTGATTGTGGCTTTGTAAATTTCTCCATGTAATTCTGTGTTGAATCTCTAGACCAGTGGTTGTCAACCTTCCTAATGCCGCGACCCTTTAATACAGTTCCTCATGTTGTGGTGACCCCCAACCATAAAATTATTTTGCTACTGTTATGAATCGTAATGTAAATATCTGATATGCAGGATGTATTTAGGCGACCCCTTGTGAAAGGGTCATTGGACCCCCAAAGGGGTCTCAACCCACAGGTTGAGAACCGCTGCTCTAGACCAATTTGAGGAGTATTGGCATCTTAATAATATTAAGTCTTCTAATCCATAAGTATAGGATGTTTTTCCATTTATTTAGATTATTAATTACTTTCAACAATGTTTTGGCCCTAACTGGTTTGGCTCAGTGGATAGAGCGTCAGCCTGTGGACTCAAGGGTCCCAGGTTTGATTCCGGTCAAGGGCATGTACCTTGGTTGTGGGCACATCCCCAGTGGGGAGTGTGCAGGAGGCAGCTGATTGATGTTTCTAACTCTCTGTCCCTCTCGTTTCCTCTGTGTAAAAACTCAATAAAATATATTAAAAACAACAACAACAATGTTTTGTAGTTTTCAGAGTAGAAGTTATTTTTTTAATTGTGATACAACACATTACATAAAATTTACCATCTTAACTATTTTTAAGTGTACAGTTTAGTAGCGTTTAGTACATATATATTATTGTTCCACAGATCACTACATTTGTTTTCATTTTACAAAGCTAAAACTCAATACCCATTAAACAACAACTCTCCATTTCCCCTTCTCCCCAGTGTCTGGTAACTACCATTCTATTTTATGTTTCCATAAGTTTAATTTCGATACATAATATAATCATACAGTATTTGTATTTTTGTGACTGGCTAATTTTATTTAGCATGATGTTCTCAAGGTTCTTCTATGTTATAGCATGTGACAGTATTTCCTTCCTTTTTAAAACTGAGTAATATTCCATTGTTTGTATAGCATATTTTGTTTATCCATTCATCTCTTGATGGATATCTGGGTTGCATCCACATCTTGGCTCTTATAAATAAAACTGCTATAAACATGGGTGTTTGAATATCTCTTCAAGATCCTGTTTTCAGGGTTTGTTTTTTTTGTTTGTTTGTTTTGCATATATACTCAGAAGTGGGATTGCTGGATTAATTTGTTTTGTTTGTTTTTTTATTGCAGCCATCCTAATTGTTGTGAGGTGATATATCAGTGTGGTTTTGATTTGCATTTCTATAATGACTAGTTATATTGAGCATCTTTTCACTTCTTGGTCATTTATGTATCATTTTTGGATAAATGTCTATTCAAGTCTTTGTCCAGATTTTAATCAGGTTATTTGTCTATTTGTTGTTGAGTGGTACGAGTTGTTTATATATGCTGAATACTAAACCCTTATCAATCAGATATATAGTTCAAATATATCAACCTCCATTCCATAGGTCACCTTTATACTCTATTGATTGTATCCCTTGATGCACAGAAGTATAAAAGTTTGGTGTTGTCTCTTTACTTTTGTCACTTGTGCTTTGGTATCATATACAATAAATCATTGCCAAGTCCAGTGTTGTGAAGCTTTCCCTATGTTTTATTCTAGTTTTAGAGTTTTAAGTCTTCTGTTTAAGACTTTAATCCATTTTGAGTAATTTTTGTATGTAGTATGAGGTAATGATTCAACTTCATTCTATTGTATTTATTAAAAAGACTATCCTTGCCAAAACCGGTTTGGCTCAGTGGATAGAGCATCGGCCTGTGGACTGAAAGGTCCCAGGTTCGATTCCGGTCAAGGGCATGTACCTGGGTTGCGAACACATCCCCAGTGGGAGATGTGCAGGAGGCAGCTGATCGATGTTTCTCTCTCATCGATGTTTCTAACTCTCTATCCCTCTCCCTTCCTCTCTGTAAGAAATCAATAAAATATATTTTTAAAAAAGACTATCCTTTTACCATTATGTATTTTTGGTACCCTTTTTGAAAACCAGGTGACTGTATATGTGTGGGTTTGCTTTGGGGCCCCTTTTCCCATTGTATTGGTTTCTATGTCTGTCTTTATGCCAGTACCACACTGTTTTGTTTATTGTAGCTTTGTAATATATTTGGAAATCAGGAAGTGTGATGTTTCTAGTTTTGTTCTTTTTAAAATATATATATATTTTATTGAATTTTTACAGAGAGGAAGGGAGAGAGATAGAGAGTTAGAAACATTGATAAGAAACATCGGTCAGCTGCCTCCTGCACACCTCCTACTGGGGATGTGCCCGCAACCCAGGTACATGCCCTTGACTGGAATCGAACCTGGGACCTTTCAGTCCGCAGGCCGACCCTCTATCCACTAAGCCAAACTGGCTACGGCTAGTTTTCTTCTTCTTCTCAAGATTGGTTTGGCTATTCTATATCCTCTGTGTTTCCATATAAATTTAGGATTTTTTCCCTATTTGTGAAAAAGAATGAGAATGTAATTTTGATAGGGATTGCTTTGAATCTGTAGATCACTTTGGGTAGTATGGAAATTTTAACAATATTATTCCAATCCATGAGCATAAGCTGTCTTTCCATTAATTTGTGTCTTCTTTAATGTCATTCATCTGTGTTTTGATGTTTTCATTACATACGTTTATTCCTAAGCATTTTATTCTTTTTAAAAAACTGATTTGAGAGAGATTTGTTGTTCCGCTTATTTATGCATTCATTGGTTGATTCATTTTTTAAATTTAAATTTTATATTCTTGACACTATAGCAGATCTCCCCAATTTTCCCCCCTTTGTCCACCTTCACTCAGCCCCTGACTCCACTTCCACTTGGTCCTCACCACACTATTGTCTGTATCCATGGCTGTGTTCTTTAATAGTTTATTTTTGAAAAAATATTTTTAATTGATTTCAGAGAGGGAGAGATAGAAATATTGATGAGAGAGAAGTATTGATCTGCTGCCTCCTGCATGGCCCCCTACTGGGGATGGATCCCCAAACCCTGGGCATGTGCCCTGACCAGGATAGATGCTCAACCACTGAGTTACACTGGCTAGGCTGCTTTTATCTTTTAAGGATAAATTTTCTGAATACAGAATTCTTAGTTAACACTTTCTTTCTTTGAGCACTTTGAATATATTATTCCTCTGGCTTCTGGCTTCTGCTGAAGTCAGGTTTGAATATTATTGGGGTTCCCTTGTAAATGATGAGTCATTTTTTTCTTACTCCTGTCAAGATTTTCTCCTTGTCTTTGGCTTTCAGTATTCCTCATATGATACGTCTGTTTGTAGACCTTTTTACCTTTATCCTTCTTTGAGTTTATTGTGCTTCCTAGATATATAATTACTGTTTTTCAGTACATTAGAGAAGTTGTCAGCCATGATTTTTTCAAATATGCTGCACTTAATAGTGACCCACATTTCTCTGAAGCCCATTCATTTTTTAAAATTCTTTTTTCTCTCTGTTCTTCAGGTTGCATAATCGCTATTGATCTTTCTTCTAATTATCATCTTCTGCTAATTCAAATCTACTGTTGAGCCCCTTTAGTGAGTTTTTCATTTCAGTTATTATACTTTTCAATTCTAGAATTTCCATTTGATTCTTTCCTTATCATTCCTATCTATTGACATTCTTTATTTGCTGTGACATTTTCACCATACCTTTTCTACTCTTTAATCATTGGCTTCCTTTTGTTCTTTGAACATATTTGTAATAGCTACTTTGAAGACTTTGTTAAATTTGACATCTGGTTGCTCTCACAGGCAATTTCTGGTTTGTTTTTTTCCCCCAGTAGATGGGTCATACTTTCCTGTTTCCTTGCATGACTAATATTTTTTTTTGTTGAAAACTGGACATTTTAGATAATATATTGTAGCACCTCTGGGGACTGGTGCCTCCCCTCTGGTGCTTGTTGTTATTTGCTAGTTTTGTTGTTGTTGTTTTGGTTTCTTTAGCAACTGGCTGGAGTCTTTTTCTTTCCTGTACTGGTAAGCTTCTGATAATGCTCCCCAGGGAGCATATTCTTGGGTTATGTCCATTGTCATCCTGGGTTAACAGTATATTTTGTGCATGTTTTAATTTTTAGAAATTCTATTTTCCTTCAACCTTATTTCTATTTTGCTTAAAAGCTTGCGGAACTTTTAAAACTACTCAGTTTATTCCTACCCATTCAGTGGCCTGCGCAGTGGGGGGCTGCAGACCAGTCTTCAGGGACAGACTGAGCTCTCCAGGCGTCAGTAGGGAACTGCCGAATAGACACAGAGGGCACCGGCATGCCTTCACACCAGTCTGCAACCTCAGGTTGAGCAGCAGTGAACTTGGGAGCTAGAACATCCATTCACCCTGAAGTTCCTCCTTGGAGCACAGCCGTGGTTTGCTCTTTGCTTTCAGTCTCTTCAGGAGCTCTATCGAAGTAGACATCAGGTATGACCTCCCATGGTGTTCACTGGAGATGGTGCCACACTGGTGCAGACCTTCCTGGGCCAGAATCCACTGCATCCGAGTGAGCCCCCTTGTTATTGCAAGGGATGGCAATGTCCACACAGGCAGAGGAGAGTCTGTGTTACACAGAGCAGTGGTCGGCAGGTTTACTGCCCCCGTGAGAAGCTGATGGGCAGCCCCGGAATCAGTAACCACAGAAGTCTCAGCTCCCAGATGGCTGCCTGGATCTGGCTAGTGAAGGTTCCAGGAGTGAGGCGTCCAGCAATAGCTGTGGCTCCGGTGGCAGCAGCAAACTTCAGCACAGCTCGTGGCCAGTATGCCTGGACCATATGACTGACATCAGCTGGGTTTTCAGTGGCCACAATGGCACGAGCTGCCAGAAGCTTCTCCCAGGTTCTCTTCAGATTTATGATGTAGATGCCATTACTTTTCCTTTTGTGGTTGAATTGATCCATTTGGAAGTCAAGGTTGGTGCCACCAAGCGGGTTCCTGCTGCAAGGAATTTGAAGACATCCTCCTCTTTCATGTGCAGGATTTTTAGGGCTCTGGACATTGTGAAAGTTCTCCTTTAAGTTACATGGGAGCCGAGAACAAGGCTATTTGGGCCCCTCCCTGGGTAGCTGGGGTGGGGGTGGGGTGGAGGACAGTGGTTTTTACAGGGTTCTCTTTGGCTGTTTCATTTCCTGACCATAGCCAGCTGTTAAGGTTTACTAATTGCTATGTGATTGCTTTATTTTAAACTAGAGGCCTGGTGCACGAAATTCGTGCACTGGGGATGGGTGGGGGATTCCTTAGCCCAGCCGGTGCCCTCTCATAGTCCGGGACCCCTCCCTCCTTACCGCCCACCTGCTTGCTGCTTCCTAACGCTCGGCTTGCTGCTCCTTAGTGCTGCCCGGAAGGCTCCGGCCACTGCCGCTGCACTCGCCAGCTATGAGCCCCGCTTCTGGCTGAGTGGCACTCCCCCTGTGGAAACACACTGACCACCAGGGGGCAGCTCCTGCATTGAGCGTCTGCCACTTGGTGGTCAGTTCATAGCCACCAGTCATTCCACCATTTGGTCAATTTGCATATGAGGGTTTTATTATATAGGATAGGATATTGAATGTGAACTGTAAATGAAAAATAAAATTTAAAAAAGAACCAAATAACATTTTAGATCTGAAAAATTTTTTAAGATATACATATATATATATTTAATTCTCACCTGAGGATGTTTTTAAAATTGATTTTTAGAGAGAGAAACATCCATGTGACAGAGAAATACCAGAAATACCAGCACCTGCTGACCCACTAGGATCTAACCTAAACCTAAGTATGTGCCCTAACCTAGAATCCAACAGGAAATCCTTTGGTGTACAGGTTGAGACTCTGACCAATTGAGCCACCTGACCAGGGCAGATCTGAAAACATTTTTTAAGTGTACCTCCAGGTCCTGGTCAGTGTGGATCAGTAGTTAGAGTGTCCTCCCACGCACCAAAGGGTAATGGGTTCAATTCCAGGTGAGGGCACATACACAGGTTGTGGGTTCCATCCCTGTCAGAATGCTTGGGGAACTTTCTCTCTCCCTTCCTCTCTCTCTAGAATCAATGAAAAGAGCATATCCTTAGGGGAGAACTTAAAAAGAAAAAAAATGCTGATTTGGTTGAGTAGATAGTGCTTCTGCAGGCGAACTGAAGGGTACTGGGTTGGATTCCAATCAAGGGTACATACCTGGGTTGCAGGCTCAACCCGGGCCCTGGTCGGGGATTCAGCAAGAGGCAACCAACTGATGTCTCTCACATTAGTTTCTTTCTTTCTTTCTTTCTTTCTTTCTTTCTTTCTTTCTTTCTTTCTTTCTTTCTTTCTTTCTTTCTTCTTTCTTTCTTTCTTCCTTCCTTCCTTCCTTCCTTCCTTACTTCCTTCCTTCCTTCCTTCCTTTCTTACTTTCTTTCTTTTTTTCCTTTCTTTCTTTTCTTTCTTTCTTTCTTTCTTTTCTTTTCTTTCTTTCTTTCTTTCTTTCTTTCTTTCTTTCTTTCTTTCTTTCTTTCTTTCTTTTCTTTCTTTCTTTCTTCCTTCCTTCCTCCCTTTCTTTCTTTCTTTCTTTCTTTCTTTCTTTCTTTCTTTCTTTCTTTCCTCTCTCTCTTTCTTTCCTCTCTCTTTCTTTCTTTCTTTCTTTCTTTCATTCTTTCTTTCTTTCTTTCTTTCTTTCTTTCTTTCTTTCCTTTCTTTCTTTTCTTTCTTTCTCCCTTTCCCTTTCCCTTTCCTTCTCCCTCCCTCCCTTCCACTCTGCGAGAAAAAAAAATCAATGCAAAAATGTCCTCAGTGAAGATTAACAAAACAAACACAAATACCATCCCCAGTGTGATGTTGAAGGAGCATATGAAGTATTTGTTGAATGAGCGGGAAGGGATGAGACTTCACTTTCTATCTTTTTTAGCAACTCTGCAAGCCAGAGGGTTTATTTTTTATTTTAATTTTTATTGATTGATTATTTTAGAGAGAGGAAGGGAGCGAGAGAAACCCCAGTGTGTTGTTCCGCTTATTATGCTCTCTTTGGTTGCTTCTTGTCTGTGCCCTGACCAGGGATCCAACCCACAACCTTGCTGTATCGGGAGGAGGTTCTAACCCACTGCGCTGCACGCTGCCGGTCAGGGTCCCTCAACAAAACCCCTCTGGCTGCCCTGGCCCCTGCTGTGGGTCGGAGCTCCTCTGCTACAGCAAAGGTTTGGGTTCCATTCTGCCAGGGCACCTACTTAGGTTTCGGGTTTGATCCCCGGTCGGGGCTGACTGCTGCTCAGGAAGTGACTGAGGACTGTGTGCTCTAGTCATTCGGTGGGGAGCTGGGGTTCCATTGCCAACTTGGCCGACTCTGATCCCCCCGACTTCAACTATGGCAGCTGCGTGGCCTCCGCCAGTGTACACATCCGCATGGGTAGATCACCCTCTCCGTGGCTCGCCAGGCATGGCTGCTGCACAGTCACCCCAGAGGCGGATTTCCAGGTTCCCAGGGAGAGCGCCCTCCACGCCTGGCGCCGGACTCCCAGGGAGAGCTGGGTCGGAGGGAAAGCACTTCGCCTGGAGCGGAGCACCCGTCCTGTCCTGTGCAGGGCTCACAGGGTTTGTGTCTCCAATACCTGCCCTCAGCAGCCCCAGCACTGTGGTGTCAGGGCTTGGTGCTGCTGGGTTCCGGGCCCCCTGCGGGTTTGTGTCTCTGATCTGGCCCCCACAGCCCCAGCACCACGGAGGCTGGCCTTGGGTCTGCTGGGTGTCGGGCCTGCGGGTTTGTGTCTCTGATACCCCCAGTAGCCCCAGCACCTTGATGGCAGGGCTTGGGGCTGCTGGGTGCTGGGGCTGTGGATCTGTGTCTTCGATCAGGCCCCAGCACCAAGGTGGTGGGCCTTGGGGCTGCTGGGTGCCGTGCCTGCTGGTTTGTGTCTGAGGCTGCTGGGTGCTGGGCTCCCCTGCGTGTTTGTGTCTCCAATCTGGCCCCCAGCAGCCCCAGCACCGCCTAAATAACTTAAGGGAAACTTTATTTAGTCTTTTTTTTTTTTTTTTAAAGCAATCTAGTTTAAAAATGAGTTGCAGTTAAGAGAGAACAAAGAACATGGTACCTAAGAGTGAGATAGACAGACAGAGGAGAGGCTGGGCACTGGTCAGGGGCTTACATGCCAACTGTTCTCCACCTGGGAAATGATGTAAAATCAGTTTCTTTAGTTTTCTGCTCAATGATCTTCTCCAGCGAGTGGAGTGGCATCTGCTCGCTTCTCCCTGGGGGCCTGGCTTGGTGGTCGCCTTGGGGTCTGGCTGCGCTCCAGCGGGGCTCCGCATGGGCCTGCCTGCTCCGCCTGGCCCTGTCCATTCGGTGCCTCCTCCAAGTCTTCCTTGGGCGCAGCCCCGGTCCGTCACCTCCTCCTATGTCTTGCACCACTTCCACAGGGCCGACAAAGATGCCCACACAGAGTTCAGGTCTGTAGGGAGCTGGTCCTCTGCTTTCAGAACCTTCGGGATCTCCCCTTGCAATTGTTCCCTTCCATGACCTTCCTTCCCTTCCTCCAGCATCTTCCCGAAGCACCGCACGCCTGCCCTCCAGCAGCAGGTTGTCTTTGTGTGGCTTCCAGGGCAGCGTCCAGGGCCTGGTGGCCCCACTGTGGCCCTTCTGCATTGGGCGCTGGGCCTGAGGCCCGGGGAGGCCCCGGAAGGCAGGCGGCTCACCAGCACGTCCCGCTGCACCAGGCGCACGTGCGCCCGCCCCCGCCCGTGCCCTCCAGGCCTGCATGGCTCCACGCTGTGCTCAGGGCCTGGGCAGCACTCCAAGAGAGGGGCATGGAGGTGTCAGGACTCCTCCCCAGGGCGACCCTTCACCTGGGAGTCCCCGCTGCTCCATTCACCCCCTCGGCCAGCGGGGAGCGCCCTCGGTGGGTAAGCTGCTCTGGGCGCTGGGGAGGAGGAGGCCGCAGAGGGCGAGGCCCTGAAGCAGGAGGAGGCTGCGGAAGGCAGGCAAGGAGCCGAGGACTCATGGCGCCCCCGCTGCCACCCCGTGTCCCGCTGGGGCCTGCACCCAGGAGTGCCATTGCTGCAGCAGGGCGACTGGCTGGGCTTGGAGGTGAGTCCTCCGCACACAGGCCCAGCAGCCTGCCTGGTGTGGGTGGAGGTTTCGGGTCACCTTGAGGGAGGCTCCGGCCTTTCTCTGCTCCTCTCTGCTTCTCGGAGTCAGAAGTTGCGCCATCGGCCTCTGCCTAGGACAGGACCTCTGCACCCCCAGGGTGCATAAACACACAGGGCTTCCATCAGGCTTCGCTGCTCCGCAAGCTCCACCGCTTGGTGTGCACTCTGGAGGGTCCCTCAGCCTGGCCTGTGCCCTCTCGCAGTCTGGGACCCCTCGGGGGAATGACCACCTGCTGGCTTAGGCCCGCTCCCCAGGGATTGGGCCTAAGCTGGCAGTCAGACATCCCTCTGGCAACCCGGGAGCCCTCGGGGGATGTCCATTTGCCAGCGGGAGCAGGCCTAGCTGCAGTCGGACATCCTTAGCTCCCACCACGACCGCTGTACTGGCAGCCATCAGCCTGGCTTGTGGCTGAGCAGAGCACCCCCTGTGGGAGCCCACTGACCACCAGGGGGTAGCTCCTGCATTGAGCGTCTGCCCCCCGTTGGTCAGTGTGTGTCATAGTGACCAGTTATTCCCCAGTTGCTCTGCTGTTAGGGTCAATTTGCATATTACCCTTTTATTATATAGGATAGAGCCCTGGTGCATGGGTGGGGGCCGGCTGGTTTGCCCTGAAAGGGTGTCCCGGATCAGGGTGGGGGTCCCGCTGGTGTGCCTGGCCAGTCTGGGTGAGGGGCTGATTGCTCTTTGTAAGCTGGCCAAGCCCCCCAGCAGGGACCCTCACCTCATGAGGGTGTGGCCATCCTGGGTGAGGGGCTGATGGCTGTTTGCAGGCTAGCCACAGCCCCCAGCCACCCAAGCTCCCAGTGAGGCTGGCTGGAAGCAGGTATCTGGGATTTATTTAGCTTCTATAATTGAAACTTTGTTGCCTTTTGCGGAGGCCACAGCCGGCCGGGAAGCTTGGCTTCCTCCATCGACGGGGCAACCAAGCCTCCTGCTTGCTCCAGCTCCGTGGCTGCTGGCCGCCATCTTGGTTGGGTTAATTTGCATATAGTCACTCTGATTGGCTGGTGGGTGTGACAAAGGTATCGTCAATTAGCATCTTTGTCTTTTATTAGTGTAGATAATGCCCAAGGCAAAAATTGCTCACCAATAAACCAATGAAATTCAGACTCCTTTTAAGGGATAATTCCGAAAATCATTTGAGATTTGTTCTGGCCCCAGTCTCCTCCCAACTATGTCCTTCCCAGGTTCTCTCATGCAAATGAGCCAGCCTACAATTTAGTTTATAAGTCCAATGATTCTACCAATATCGTACCCAATTGCCCTTCCCTACAACTTCCACTCTTTTTGAGAGCACCGTTAGTGTTTCAAATGAAACCAATTCCTTTAGGAAAAGGAGCTCTCTGGTGTATGGCCTGCTCTCTCTCTTGGCAACACCTCTGGTTATGCCTATGGAGCTGGAGGTTGAGACAATGGCAAGCTTCTCCAGTTTAGTGGCTGAGTGCTCAGGGGTGGTGGTGGGGGACAGCACCTTTAGCTCTGATTTGCTTGGCTCTCCCAGGATGGAATCACTGTCTAACCAGCCAGCAGAAAGATGACTGGGGCCCCCATATTGCTAGCAGCACCGCTCAGTGTAGAACCTCCTTGGTGGCTAGGCAGAAGAGAAACCCCACCTCTCACCTAGACTTGACCATAAGTTAGCTTCAGGAACAGGTGGGAGCAGGATGAGAAATACTGACATCCTGGGAGCTGAAGGAGGTGGGGCCCTGTGTCCTTGGCTGCACCAGTCTGGTTCCCATCTTGTTGAGTTGGGAGAAGTGATTTCAGTTCAAATTCCACACTCTCACTGTTCTTATAAAATGTTAATACATTTTCTTGAATATGTTTCTTTAATTGCCATATATTCTTCAACCATATTGAGATTTTACCTGATTGTTTTAAAACAATTTTCAGGAGTTTTGCTGGTGAGTCGAGTTCCTCATGCTAAACCCAGTCACATCCCTCATTTTCTTTATTTCCTCTTTCTGGAACATGTAGTCCATTTAATAAGATTTGTTAGAACTTGTGCTATATTTTACATTTCCAGCTATCATATTTTCATCTCTATTTCTCTATACATCTTGGTTTTTTTCTTGAGTTCCTAATCCACCTCATCAATTTTCCTCTCCAACTGTAATGTTCTGAATAATTCTAGATTTTTAGTTTTATTGATTATATTTTAAATTCAAATTTTCACCAGTATTTATTTTTTCAATTTAACATTAAAAAAAATTCTGTATTGACTTTTTTTTTTTGAGGAGAGAGAAACATCAATGTGAGAATGGCTGCCTCCTGCACACCCCCTACCAGGAATCAAGTCGGTAACCTTGCAGTGCTCAGGATGACACCCACCCAGCTGAGCCACACTGGCTAGGGCCCATTTAGTTGTTTCAAAAATCCACCTAGTCCTGGCCAGTATCTCAGTGGTTAGAGCATCAGCCCAAGCACGTAAGGGTTGCAGGTTCAATTACTGGTCAAGGGCATGTGGGTTGCAGGTTTAATTCTGGGCCCTCGTCGGGGTGCATTCAGGAGGCAACCAATCATTGTGCCTCCCTCACATTGATGTTTCTCTCTCTCTGCCCCTTCTCTAATAATCAATGGAAAAAATATCCTCATGTGAGGATTAACAACAAAAAATCTGCCTAGTATTTTAAGGTAGTCTCATTGTTTATTTTTTCTTCATGTGGCTTTGTTCCTAATCATTTACCAAATATGTTTCACAGTATACTAGTATATCTGATCCATTTTTAAATCCTACAGGATTTTGATTATTTGCTATTAATGACTTCAATTGTATGAAATGCTCTTTCTGTGTATATTGTTTTTAATCTTAATTCAAACAGGGAGGCTGTCACCTTACTTTTCAGGGGTTACATGAAGGTAACTTTGAACTGGAATAATTTTTTGCAACTCACTAAATTAATGATAAAGGCATCCAAAGCTGATGGCTGCTAACATCCAAGAGATGAGATATTATGTCCCTCCTATGGAAGAACATACCACCTCCTCTAAAGTAGTCTTGAAAAAAAAAGTCTAGATTCAATTTATCAAGTTAGAGGAAATATAGACAGAGGATTATGTTACACTATGGGGATGCAGTTACAAGAATCTGGATTATATTTAACTCTCAAGGACAAACTGGATTTCTTTCACCAAATAAACTGTAAGAGGAGAGAGAATGTGAAAAATAAAAGGTAAGGAGGGGGAGGAGAAAGGGAAAGTCAGTAAGAGGGTGAGGGAACAGAGATGAAAACAAAATGCATGTCAACCACTTGCAATGTATGACCTGTAACTGAATCCTGTTTCAAATAAACGATGTGTAAAAAATGGCATTTATGAAACATCTGAACTGTTGAATATCCACTACATATTTGATGACATTAAGGAATTTTTATTCATTTTTTCGTCTCAATGGTTTTGTGATTATCTTAAAAATATTGTTTAGAAGTAACATTGAAATATTCATGGATTAAATTATGTGATATGAGAAATGCTTCAAAATAACATGGGAGGAGGCTAGGGGGTGGGAGTTTAGAAGACGATGGCTGAGATAATTCTTGAAGCTGGGTGATTTGTATATATTTGGAAATGGCTTTCTTATTACTGCTTTAGCCTTGTAATCTTGATTCTTATTGAGGGGAGGGGGCATCTGTAAACTAAAGTGAGGTCAAAAGTGGCAGTTTAGGAATGTGTCATCACATTCCAATGTGTGGACTTTTTAAGCCTGAATCATCTATAAAACTGAGGACATAGTTTGAAAACACTGACAATTTCCTTTTAATCTTCCCCAAATGAAATCATCAAATGCTTTTGTGTTTTTTTATTCTATAAAAATGTGCTCTCCAACAAATACCTATGAAATCAAGCACATTTTTCAGTTGCCTAGTATAAACAACTCCAGGAAGTACTGAGGCTAATTTGCAAAACATTCTTATGTCTCAAATGTAACCTTGCAATACCAGCCTTCTCCACTCTTTTGGTTAATGCTATGCATAAACTTCTGATTGTCCATCCTCAAAATCAGGAAAATAATAAGTAGCTCATAATATGTACCAATAAAGATTTGTAAGTTAATGCAGATGTACTAACCTGTAACTGGCCACTCTTCCAAGGCCTAAATCACTAAGCCAGAACTTTTCTATTACGCCCATAATTCACTTCCAAATGCTAAAAACTGATCACGATGTTAATTTTGTTTTTTTAAAAAAAGAGAGAGAAGCATACCAAGAATAAATGGTCCAAGTTCTGAAGAATGAGGTCTAAGGAAAACTAGATAGGCTTTGTATAAGCAACGAATGATGGGTAACAGAAAACAAGTATAGTCCATTTGTGAAGTCTGGAAATGAGGTTGCTAGAAAAGGCAACTGGATTAAGAAAAGTATCTAAAAGTGGGGGAGAACAGTACTTTCTGAAGGCAGCAAGAAAAAAGCCCATGTTTTCATCTTCACATCTTCAGACATCTAAGAATTAAAGAAAGTACGGGGTGGTATATATTACAGGGGAGTGAAAACAATTATTGGTTGGAGCCAGAGAATCCTGGGTTCAGATCCACTGGGTCCTTTGTGGGTCTCTAATGTGCAAGTAAGAGTTGAAACCACTGCATTAGCGATTCCAAGACATAATCACATGTAACCCAAACAGCTCAATATTAATGCTGGAGGGTAACGGGTTTATTTCACTGTTTAATTACAATTAGTAACTTATAATCTTGAAGGCAGTTTCATAGACACAAACACACTGACTTTACAGACTCTTTGAACAGACGAAAGCTATATCATTCAAGGACCCTGTATAATAGACCACAGTGAAAATTAACGATCCTGAGAAAAAAAGATCTGCCTCTGATAGAAAAGAAAACCCATTCCTTTAAAGTTAACAGTAAAATGTTAATTTAAAAAATATCTGGCACACGATAATGTGTGTATGTAGTCTTTTCAATAGCTTAAGGCTATCTTAGTGTTAACTGCCCGGCTCTACTCACGAAGTTGTTTGCAAACAAAGTATCTAGATGACTGTTCAAGTCGTTAATGATCTTTTTTTTTTATTTATAAAATAAAGATGGAACTCAAAAAGAATTCCTTTTATTATTACCATCTTAATTTTTGCTTCATTCCCAGAAATAATGTATTTAAATGCTGGATCTTTCTCAGTAATTTTTATTTTTAAAACAACCATACTCTTTGATTATATTTATGTAGAAAAAATGTGTAGACAGAAAAGTATAAAGAAAATTAAAATGATCCAATATACCCCTAAAATATAACAAAAGATTATGTCTTTTTTGCATTTATGTAGAATTCTAAAACAAAACCAGTACTGTAAAATGCTCATGTTTTTTTCATTTTATATTATACAGCATTTAGGACATTAAATATTACATAAAAACATGATCTTCAGTTGGCCCCTTCATAATCTAATAATCTAATTAGAGCTAAACCATAATTTATCTCTAATTTTTGGATATTCAGATTGTTTTGAATATTTGCTATTAAAACTGGCACTATATAAAACATCCTTCTTTACACATAATTCTTTGCAGTTATCATTCACTACCATATTTCTAATTTTTTTTTTTTGAATTTAAATGCATTTTATTTTTAGACAACCTACATGACATCTTTTCTTAAAAACAATGCCTCCGCTCCAAATGAATCAAGGTCAAAATAAATGAAGAGCTCAAGATAACATCAGTCCCATTTGTCCTAGTCTTGGTGTGTGGATGAAAAGCAGCAGCCAGTTACGATGACAGGTGATGGAGCCAAACTGCCCAATTTGTTAACCTTTTTCCATTTCTAAACCATCCTTAAAGAAAATCATATATGGGGTCACACCATCCTCACGGTAGTCCAGCAGAGCAACCATGCCATCTGGATTCATGTTTTCACCAATGAAGAACTGGTAGTTTTTGAAATTGGCAAGGATGTGCTTGATTTGTTCTGCAGCCCCTGTCATAAAAGGCTTTACTCTTTCTGGTCTCTGTTCTCCAAGCTTCCCTTTGATTGATTTCATGTCATCTTTGATGTACTTCTTGTAGGCTTCTTTTGTGAAGCTGGTTTCCTGCAAGTGATGGTTCATGACAATGTCAACACCAGTGACTACTGTGCTTTCGGTACCTTCGCCCTCAGGGCCTTCAGAGGAGGCATTTCCACCAATAAGCGAGTCATCAATGTTACCCTCTGTCCTACTGACCATCTTCCCCTCTACCTCCAGGCATAGCCCGTCCGCGATCTCCCGGATCTTGTAGATGTCGGAGAACATCTCATCATGGCTGATGAGGTCCCGGTAGATGATCATGATGGCGGCTGGAAGGAGACGGAGGCGCTGCCTGAGCAGGAGCACGGAGCTCGGCGTGAGCGTGGTGCAGCCGGAGCGGCGCTCGGGGGGAGGGGGGAGCGGGCCGAAAAGCTCTAATTTTTTAAAGATGAATTTTTAAAGATAAAAGGAGCAGAGTAACCAGCAAAAAGGGTGTTAAGTGTTTTTAAGCCTTTTGGTACATTTACCAAACCACTCTCCAGAAAGACTGTAGACATTTACAGTGCCACCAATAAATAGTCCAAGTCCCATTTTGTCTTCATATCCTTGGCAACATAAGAAACTGCACCTCCCACCTGTTACTGTTATGAATTTAATGGGGGAAGGGTGAATGGTATCTTCTTGTCTTTTCTCTACAGGTTAGGAATTTTCACATGTTTACTGGTCATTTGCTTCCCTGTTTTTTGGAGCAGTCCATGTTTTTCGGAAGGCATCTTTCACACGGGCATGGTCTTAGCACATGTTCTTCCTTAGCGGGCAAGGGCACGAAAGCTTTTCAGATTAAGCAAGAATTCCCCATATGACTAGAATTAGAAAGTCTTATCTTCTGGGAAGTCATGCTATATTTTAATGTCTTGGTAATAAAACAGAGAACTGGGCCATATTCTGAAAGGAAAAAAGTAGGCACAGATTATAATTAACCAAGCACTTACTGGTTTTTATGTATGATTTTACTGGAATGCTGTTAAAAACCGTATTTTGATTTTAGAGTGTAAACTCATGAGACATACACTTTTAATAAATTCTCCAGGAAATTTGCACGTTCATCAAAGTAGAAATCACTAACCAGATGTGGGATTTCTGCAGAGCTCCTAACCCAGTGGTTCTCAACCTTCCTAAGGCTGCGACCCTTTAATACAGTTCCTCATGTTGTGGTGACCCCCAATTTCATTGTTACAAATTGAACATAATTAAAGCATAGTGATTAATCACAAAAACAATATGTAATTATATATGTGTTTTCCGATGGTCTTAGGCGACCCCTGTGAAAGGGTCGTTCAACCCCCAAAGGGGTCGCGACCCACAGGTTGAGAACCGCTGGACCTAACCAATTCCTTACTCTCCCTTCCTGTGAGCGAGGCTCATGATGCTTGTCTCAGAGGACTGCTCGGATTCTCACCATCTCCATCCCTTACATATCCACTAGGACACATTTACACATCAGCCCCAGGCTGGATTTTTGTTTATGCAACCTCCATTTTTCACCTTATCCCACTGAAAAAAAATCATTCAAATTTTAATGTCACGATCTCCAAAGAGAATAGGATCTTCTTCATGATAGTAAGTCTAATTGTATCGTTGCAAACCACGATTTGACATACAGTGGGCACTCAGTGTTTCTGAAACTAATTAGTGAATGATATACATTTCAGTGCTGAGAGAGCTGAGAAGAAGGAATAATTGTAAGGTGATCCTTAGTGCTATAGAACGAAGGCCTTGATTCTTCACTTTCTCTCTTTAGGTTACATATTCCTTTGAGAATCTGATGAAAGCTACATACACCCTCTTTAGAAAGGTATAGATAGGACACTACACACCGCTGTAACCGGTTTGGCTCAGTGGATAGAGCGTCAGCCTGCGGACTGAAAGGTCCCAGGTTCGATTCCGGTCAAGGGCATGTACCTTGTTTGCTGGCACATCCCCAGTGGGAGTGTGCAGGAGGCAGCTGATCGATGTTTCTCATCGATGTTTCTAACTCTCTCTCTCCCTTCCTCTCTGTAAAAAAATCAATAGAATATATTTTTTTAAAAAAGAATACTACAAACCAATTTTACACACAATTTCAGAAGCTTCAGAGGGGAGGAAAACACTGATTTCTAACATCTGGCATTTTGACTTATAAATGAAGTGGAAATATTAAATTTATTGTTTGACAAGTCATCTAAGTTCAAGAGATTAGTCAAATTGGGACAGTTGAGAAAAACCAAAACCCACCACATCTTAAGATGCAGGGAAAAAATAGCAGTATGAGTCACAGTTCCAAGAAGTCAAGGTGGGCTTGCTTAACCATGCTTGCGCTGTGATGCGTTATTGCATTATTAGAGGCTAAGTGCACGAAATTTGTGCACTGGTGGGGGAGGGGTGGGGGTGGGGAGGTCCCTCAGCCTAGCCTGTGCCCTCTTGCAGTCCCGGACCCCTCGGGGGATGTCAAACTGCCGGCTTGTGGCTGGATGGCCTTCTGCTGCTGCATAGTCTGCTGCTTGAGCTTCAGCAGCTGGTGCACATACACAGGCTGGGCCACCAGCCTGTCCTGTGAACACCATCAAGTGGGTGAGTCAAGCGCAGTGGCAGGCTCACCTGAGTTCCCTGAGTCAGAGATGTTCAGACTAACTGCCTTCTGCAGAGAACGTCACCAGGATCAGGTCTAAGATGGCAGTCAGACATTCCTCTCGCAGTCCGGGACCCCTTGGGGGATGTAGCAGTGTGCCAAGCAGCAGGAAGCCAGGGAGGAGCCCGAATCAAGGCTGGGTGCCACACCGCTCGCACTCATCCTGGCCTACTGCCACCGCCTGGTAGTGCTGCCATGGAGTCAGGAGAGGCTCCCACCATGGCAGCTGCACTTGCCAGCAATGAGACCGACTTCTGGCTGCACTGGAGGCAGCTCCTGCGTTCAGCGGCTGCCCCCGGGTGGTCAGTGTGCATCATAGTGGCTGGTCGTTCTGCCGTAAAAGTCACTTAGGCTTTTATATATATAGATGCACATTACACTCAGGCAAGTGTAACCGTTTCTAAACTGACATTCTCCAATTCTTATTATTTCCAATTCTTATTATTTTCTAGTCCTCTTGTCTTCAATAAGGGCTTTTATATTTCAACTAGAGGCCCGGTGCACAAAAATTTGTGCACTTGGGCTCAGCCCGGCCTATGCCCTCTCGCAGTCTGGGACCCCTCGGAGGATGTCCACCTGCTGGCTTAGGCCTGCTCCCTGGGGGATTGGGCCTAAGCTGGCAGTCAGACATCCCTCTGGCAGCCCGGCAGCCCTCGGGCGATGTCCACTTACCAGCAGGGAGCAGACCTAAGCTTTAGTCGGACATCCTTAGTGCTGCTGAGGAGGTGGGAGAGGCTCCCACCACCACCGCTGTGCTGGCAGCCATCAGCCTGGCTTGCGGAGCTCCCCCTGTGGGAGTGCACTGACCACCAGGGGACAGTTCCTGCATTGAGCTTCTGCCCCGTTAGTCAGTGTGTCACAGTGACCAGTCATTCTGCTGTTAGGGTCAATTTGCAGGTTACCCTTTTATTATATAGAATAGAGGCCTGGTGCACGGGTGGGGGCCGGCTGGTTTGCCCTGAAGAGTGTCCCGGATCAGGGTGGGGGTCCTGCTGGTGTGCCTGGCCAGCCTGGGTGAGGGGCTAATGGCTCTTTGCAGGCTGGTCACACTCCCTTCAGGGTGGGGGTCCCCACTGGGGTGCCTGGCCAGCCTGGGTGAGGGGTTGAGAGCCGTTTTCAGGCTGGCCAAGCCCCTGGCGATGGAAGCTCCCAGCCTCTTTTTTTTATTCTGGGATTTATTTGCCTTCTATAATTGAAACTTTGTAACCTTGAGTGGAGCTCAGAGCCAGGCCGGGCGGGAAGCTTGGCTTCCTCCATCACCAGGGGCAACCCAAACCTCCTGCTCGCTCCAGCTCTGTGGCCACAGCCGGCTGAAAGCCGGTATCTGGGATTTAGTTATCTTCTATAACTGAAACTTTGTTGCCTTGAGTGGAGCTCAGAGCCGGCTGCGGCAGGTGGGAAGCTTGGCTTCCTCCATCGCTGGGGCAAGCAAGCCTCCTGCTTGCTCCAGCTCCGTGGCTGCTGGCCGCCATCTTGGTTGGGTTAATTTGCATATAGTCACTGATTGGCTGGTGGGCATGGCTTAAGGCATAGCAAAGGTATGGTCAATTTGCATGTTTGTCTTTTATTAGTGTAGACTAGAGGCCTGGTGCACGAAATTCGTGCATGGGACGGGTGTCTCCCTCAGCTGGGCCTGCATCCTCTTGCAATCTGGGACCACTGGCTCTTAACCACTCGCCTGCCTGCCTGCCCGATCGCCCCTAACTGCTCGCCTGCCTACCTCAACGCCCCTAACCACTCTGCCTACCTGCCTGATCGCCCCTAACTGCTCGCCTGCCTACCTCAATGCCCCTAACCACTCTGCCTGCCTGATCACCCCTAACTGCTCGCCTGCCTGCCTGATTGTCCCTAACCGCCTCTGCCTCTGCCCCCGTGGCTATGTCCAGAAGGTCGTTGGCTGTCCAGTCTACTTAGCATATGATGCTTTTATTATTATAGATATGATAAAATACTTCATGGAGGAAAGGGATTATCATTTATTCATTAAAGAACATTTATTTCCTAGGTATACAGGTTGAAACCAACTGATGTTTCTCGTTCCTTATGGACTTAAAAGTCTAGTAGGAAAGATAGATTACAAATCCCATATTCTTGACTTTGCCAGTCCTAAAGGCACCTTAGTTATACTAGTGTGCAGGAGCCTGCTCATACCAGCTTACGAGACCCATCTACGTGTATCCTGTTCAGCTTATCAGTGGCTTCATGTTGGTAGCTTAAAGTCAGCTATACTGGAGCATTTACACCACATACACTGGCAAACAGTATAAATCATGACTTCCCCACACCCAGGGGTTATCAATCATTCACTACCATATTGCATCCTCATCACACTAAAATTATGGCTCTCGTTCCAGGGCTCCTCAATGGTAATTGGGGTAGGGAGGGCTTATATCAACCTTTCAAATCCTTTCTCAACTACAGGCATAAGGCCTAAGTATATAGGTGTGTCCTAGGAGACCTCAGAACATACTGGCTACCCTCTTTGGATATTAGGTGAATGTAAAATCTGATCAGTTTGAGGCAACTCCTTATCTAATATGGTTAATCTAGAGTCACAACATGTCCAAATAAAAATCATACATGTCTGAGTGTAGCAGTCAGTTTAAATTACAGGGTGGGACAAAGTAGGCTTACAGTTGTGAGTATGCAAAACAGAGTTTATTCTTGTACTATTACTAATTATTTCCTTATTTTCCAACTGAGCAACTGTAAGACTATTTTTGCCCCACTCTGTATATTCGGGGAGTTAATACTAGAGTTGAAAAGTTACCGCCTGATTGGCATGGATCAGTGGTTGAGCACCAACCTATAAAACAGGAGGCCACGGTTTGATTGCCAGTCAGGGCACATGCCCAGGTTGTGGGCTCAATCCCCAGAAGGGGGCATGTAGGAGGCAGCTGATCAATGATTCTCTCTCATCATTGATATTTCTATCTCTTTCTCCCTCTCTCTTCCTCTCTGAAACCAATAAAAATAAAAAAAATAAAAAGTTACCAACCTGCAACCCACCCGATGTTTATCACTAATGACTCTTAGTTAGATGCAACATGAAGAGTAAGCAGATATTCCCCGGCACCATTTTGTTACTGCTCTGTCAGTTTTAGCTTAAAAGGCTGCAACCACTCTGCATGGATCTGCCAAAGAAAAAACAACTTTTTTGGCTACGTAGGCCACGTGAAGAGCCAGTGCTATCCATCTTGTGAAGTAGGACTTAAGAGATACGCTGCAGGGCAGAACCGTGTCAAGAATCTGGCGGACTCTCCCCACCTCACCTTCCAATGGTCTTGCATTACCAGCCAGCTCTAACTACCCAATATCACAAATGGTTACTAAGGAAGGAAATGGAATGAAAACTTGCAGAAAACATCCAGGCTAGTATAAAACACAGGAGGAGATGCACCAAGGGTGAGATGCACATAATAGGAAAGGCAGCTGAGGATGTGGAAGTGTCTGCTTGCAGATGGCTCGGGATACTTACCTTCAGGTTATGGAGGGTTTCTGACCATTCCATGGAACCTATCTGAGGTATGGTCGTGAGGAGCAAACTTTTGGCTTTGTTGGCATTTTCTTTCAGGGTCTTTAAAACCCGGTCCACCGAAACCTAGGGAAACAGCAGCACAGGATGTTTCCAGCAATTAAAAAATCACACTACTTTTTGTGGAACATTTCCCTAAGTTCCTTCCCGATCTGTGAATTCAGTTGACTCTAGTTTCAACCCCAGCCCAAGTTTTGCATTTATCAAAATGGTCTTGGTCCCATGGGGGAGGTCTTAGAGAAAACAAACACCTTTGAAAAGTACCGTTTGCAACATGATTTCTAAGAAACTCTCTCCAGAGGTGTGATGTGTTAGCGGCTCTAGAAAGCTGTGGCTACTCTTCCCAGGTCCAATGAATGGATCCCAGTCATGAAACTGTTGCTACACTGGATCACCAACCAGTCCAAAAAGAAACATTTCTTGAGAGAAGTCTTCCAGCTCATAAAGAAAAATGATGAAATCAGAATATCATTATTTTCTTTTAACAGCTCCCAATGAATTAATGGATGGGCTGCTAACATCACACACACAACCCAAACCAAACAAACAACCCACTCTTCTGATGAAAAAACTAAACGCTCCGTAGGATACCTGAATCTGCACAAGTCTAGATCCATCTACCAATTTACATAAAATACAGAGGACAGAGAATCTGGTTAAACTACCCTGAGGAGATGATTTCAACAATTCAGACTGTGGGAAAGTACAGGTCAAATCACTTGGTTTCTTTTTAGAAAACTTGGAAGAAGAAATCATCTGAGATAACTGGAAACTCAAACTTTGCCTGGGAATGATAAGGCATTATGGCTGGAATGTGACAAGGACAAGGTGGCTCGGTTAGACATATCCTAACATGTTGATGGACAAAGCTATGGATCAAAGTACAGATGAAATATGAGTGGCTATAAGTTGATGTGATAATGGTTGACGTTGGATTCACAGAAACCCATAGTATTGT
Organism: Myotis lucifugus; assembly: GCF_000147115.1. Lineage (NCBI taxonomy): Eukaryota > Metazoa > Chordata > Mammalia > Chiroptera > Vespertilionidae > Myotis > Myotis lucifugus. Next base: position 1,785,534 of record NW_005871269.1, on the reverse strand, counting down.
CTGCTTTTGTACGTAACTAAGTTTCCTGGAGTATAAAGTCCAGACCCCTCCCACAAACACCAGGAAGTGGTTAGACAAAACGATCAGTACCGCAGCGGAGGGAGTCCCATTACTGTGGGAACACAGAGCAGTGACCAGCTGGGTGCCTGTCAGGCCAACATACGGGCACAGTTCAAGTGGATCCTTGAAATGCAGGGTCATAAAGCGTGCAAGAGGTTTCCCTTACATTTACTCTTGTCCTTACACTTCCTGTGACTGGTATTTCTATGTAGACTGACTTCTGTTCTCTTTGGTCCTGCTATTGGGCTCCACCCAAAATGCCTCCCTATTCACCTCCTCACGATCAAATCTAACCCTCTGTTGGAGGACCAGCTCAATTCTCAAGTTTCCTTCACAAATTTTTTGTAGTCTTTCTACCCCCACTGCCATCACTGCTACTATCTGGTGACCAACCTCCTAGGAGCCAGCATTCAACTAGTTGCTCTACACATTCCGTTAGGCTCAATTCTCCCAGTAATCTAGCAAGATCAGAAGTGTAACTGAACAACTCACGCCCCTCACCCTGAAGCCCTGGCTCCATCCTGCAGAAGAGTAACTTGTTAAATTACAGGCCTGGCATCACAAGTACTTGGAGGAACAGGAATTTGAAGGTGGCGTGGCAACTCTAAAACCGTTTGATCATGCCAGGCTGCACATCTGGTGTGAAGCACAACACACACAGCTGGCTGGCTGAGATGATGCTATCTGTCATATATTCGTGTGGCACTTCACATTATTTGCCTTCATGACTTACCACTTACACAAACCTAGCTTCTCTACTTTTAATTGAAGTAGTTCCAACTGACTGCTTTCCCAACCTCACGGGGTCGACTGTAGGAAAGCACCGTTAGCTCTGCAGAGAGGTATGTTCCTGGATCAAGCAGAAAGCCACAGGCAGGCAACAATGCGTCCTCAGGGAGTGGCAGACACTGACGTCTTCTATTCATTGGGAGCAGCTTCCTAACACCGTGAGGCCAAGCAGTTCCCTTTGATGAGAGGGATTGTGCTGCAGCAGGATTTACAAATCTCTTACATTAAAAAGCATCCTTGCCCTGACTGGTTTGGCTCAGTGAATAGAGCGTCGGCCTGCGGACTCAAGGGTCCCAGGTTCGATTCCGGTCAAGGGCATGTACCTTGGTTGCGGGCACATCCCCAGTAGGGGGTGTGCAGGAGGCAACTGATCGATGTTTCTCTCTCATTGATGTTTCTGGCTCTCTATCTCTCTCCCTTCCTCTCTGTAAAAAAATCAATAAAATATATTAAAAAAAAAAAAAGCATCCTCGTGGTTAATTACACTGAAGAGTCAGGATAAGGCATCATGCAAGACACCGAACCTGTGTTCATCTATGTCCCAAAATCCAAGTAAATGAACAGATAGAGAGCAAGAATATTCCTGTTTTACAGGAAACTGGTGAAACAAGCAGCCCTGAGATGGTGGGGAGGGGCCCCCTGCAGTAGATGTCACCTGTCCTACATGTGCTCAGAGCAGCCACCCCTACACATTTTTACTTCAAAATTCCTTGACTGGCCTGGTCAGTGTGGCTCACTGGTTTAGCACCAACCCATGAACCAGGAGGTCATGATTCAATTCCTGGTCAGGGCACATGCTTGATCCCCAGTGGGAGGTGTGCAGGAGGCAGCTGATCAGTGATTCTCTCTCATCATTGATGCTTCTATCTCTTCCTTCCCCTTCCTCTCTGAAATCAATAAACACATATGACTGTAGTTCTGTCCCTTTCTCTGTTTTAAAATAAATGATCCAGTTTCTTTTAGTGAAATGCAAGGGATGAAGAGAGAAAAATATTAGGTTAAAAGAGACTCTGAATAGTTGAAAATGATGAGACAAGAGGGAAAAATTGAACAATCTAAATACTTGAGTATATTAAGAAATTAATATCAATATGTTTTGTACATTAATGGTCCTGTGGCTATTTTTTACTATTTCATTTTTTATAAAAGAGGCCCTCAGCCAGGCTAGTATGGCTCAGTGGTTGAATGTCGACCCATGAACCAAGAGGTCACTGGTTTGATTCCTGGACAGGGCACATGCCTGGGTTGTGGGTTTGATCCCTGAGGTGGGGGGACATGCAAGAGGCAACCAATCAATGTTTCTCTCTCATCGATGTTTCTATCTCTCTATCCCTCTCCCCTCCTCTCTCTAAAATCAATACACACACACACACACACACACACACACACACAAAGAAATATCACTCCACCATGCA
>NW_005871269.1:1739986-1783170 GCF_000147115.1 Myotis lucifugus | reverse complement strand
CACACTAGTGGCCCTGTGCACGAATCCGTGCGTGAGTAGCTTGCTGCTGCTTGCCTCAGCTGTCCACCCTGCCCACCGCGATTCGTAGCTCTCCACCGCATGTAGCTCGCTACCCTGCCCTCCTGCTGACTGGTCATTACATGACAGTGTCCCGACCAATTGGCATATTACCCTATTAGAAGTATAGATATATTTTAAAAAGGCCTTTATAAAAACTATTTACTTATGAAGGCAGGGAAGAAAGAAGGGTAGGGGCATATGTATGACACAAAGTGGGCCATGGCCGATACCTGGAAGGCTGGGTGATGGGTCACTGGGGTTTATTATACTAGACTCTCTACTTTTGGAGATGTTCCAAATTTTTCACAATGAAAGTATTTGTTCTGGAAGCCTGACCTCAACCGTCTGGCCGGACCGTGCCGTTTTTATTACCTAAAACCTCTTACTGACTTCCCATCTGAAAACACAGTCTCCACAGCTCTGCTTCCTTCTTGCTCCCTCCCCTCCTCTCCACTCAAGCATGCCCACCTTTCCCATCACGTAAGGAAGCTTCCCTGACTGCAAATACTCGGCTGAGTCAACTGGATTCATATGTGTATCTCACCTGAGCTTTCTCACATTCGTTTGCTTAACCTCTAACCACCCACCTCCCCCTCTCCGTGAAAACCACAGAATGCTGGCGGGCTCCTTACCAACTTGTTTTGGTTACTCCCACACCGAGCATGGTATCCAGTCATGGTAGGGTAAACAGATAGCTATGAATAGAGCCCACTTACCAGAAAGATATTAAGAAACAGTTAAGTTTTTTTCCTTTGAAAAAAAAAAAAGAGCACAAACAGTAGCACAGCACAAGGAAATTACAACCAGGACCTTGATCCTTAAAATAAGGCCCAAATCTCAACATGATTCCCAGCATGCCTACAATGTACAGTTCATTGCTAATCCTTGGATAAAAGTGTTTTTTTCTTTGCTCTGAAGATCCTGATCCTTACTTTCCAAAGTCAACTATAGAAAATATCTGGTAATACTTAACGACGATGTATTAAAAGTTGACTTTAAAACCTGGAAGAAAGGTACTTTCTGGAAAGAATGCAATAGAAACGCATAGTGAAGATCCTTTCATACCGGGGCTCATGGCACCTGGCAAGTCAGGCCATACGTGCTCTGGAGAGAATTCCACCTACCACTTCCTCGTGCTCCTTCCAGCAATCATAATCTGTTGCCATGGCGATACTTGCATAGCAAAGTCCAGCCTCCTTAGCAAGAACCACCTCTGGAACTGTGGTCATGTTGATAACATCTGCCCCCCAGGTGCGAAACATGATGCTCTCTGCCCGTGAACTAAAACGTGGCCCTTCAATCGTGAGCATGGTCCCTTTGGAGTGGTACCGGAGTCCTAGCTTCTTAGCAGTCTCTGTCAGGACCTAGAAGAGAAGGAACCTCAAATGCAAAACATGCAAACCTAAGTCCAGCTTACTATTTTATTTTCCCCTGAAATGTAAAAGGTTGAGTCGTTAAAGATCTTTATTATAAAAGCCTAGTAGCTGCCGACCCTCAGAGAGAACCTGGGAGCCTCACAGTCTCCCAGACCCTCAACCACGCGCACACCCTGTGTCCCCCGCCTCTGCACATACAGCTCACAGCTACGAAAGAGAACAGTGAGCTTTTCCTACGCACCAGGAATGTGTTTACAAGTTTTCATCGCATGTACTTCTTCACAGCTTGAAGCGACAAAGCTGGGGTGTGAGCAAGGACTTGAGACGGAGCTTTTAATCTCCAGGCTCAGCGCAGGTGGCGCCCCTCATCACATCTTCTCAGAGAGATGTGCGGATAACCGTTTCTAAGCTCCTGAGAAATTCATTCTCTTTGCTCTTTTGTGAAAAGTCTGCAGACTTCTGTAAAAGCTTTTTTTTTTTTTTTTAGTTAGAAAGTAATTACTCTATAATCTCTTTTGCCTGTTGCCTCTGCAAGGACATACAGTAAAAACAGAATGGGCCCATGCTGATTATTTTCTGTCCAGGGATAGACGTATCTTAGCCTGTGCTTCAACATTCCTTTCTAATTAAAAAAAGAAAAAAATTAGTCTTTTAAACTTAACTGTTAATTGAGGACTGCTGGAAATTCACTTAACCTTTGTCGTAGTTTTCTCACCTGTAAAATGGGATAATAATACTGTATATAACTCAAGGGATAGTGTGAGGATTAAATGAGCTAAAGATATACAGCACAGAATTGTGTCAGAGACACTGTAAACATATAAATGCTAAACTGGTCTTCTTTCTATTAGAAGCACAGCAGGTCCCCAAACAATGTTGTTTCATTAGAACATTGAAGAGGAAAAAAGATCGATTCCCAATGGGCCCCTGTCTGGGTGGAGTGTGTTTGCTCTCTCCATCCCTGCGTGGGTTTTCTCTAGGGACTCAGGTTTCCTCCTACATCCTGAAGATGTGAGCTTAGGTTGTATCTACATTGTCCCAGCGTGAGTGTGAGTGCCTGTGAGTGCACCCTGCGATGAAAGGGCATCCAGTCCAGAGTGGGCCCCGCCTGGTGCCCTGAGCTGCTCAGATAAGCTCTGGCCACCTATGATCCTGATCGAGAATAAATGGGCTGGGAAATAACTATCTTACTTGTTTTTATTCACCTTCCTTAAATGATGTATAGCTCACATTTATTTCAATGTTTCATATTAGAAGAGTTTTGGGGATCTTTATATTTAGAAGTTTGGTGATGTTTCTGTCACTGGAAATATGCCACAAGGACTTAACTCTTGTCTATCTCAGCCTAAGGTAAAATTGGTTTAGTTATGTATCATTTTGCATAAAGACACAGTTTCCAAGAACCTATGGACAAGGTTAAGTGAGGATTTATTGTACCAGCAGCTTCTCTAGGTTCACCAAATAATTGGCAAAGCTTCCTGAGATACCATCCTATATAATAAAAAGCTAATATGCAAATTGTCCCCTCGACCGGAGTTCAACCAGGGGGAAGGGCCGGCCTGCCAACTGCCCGCAGCCCCTCCCCCGGGCTGGCCCAGCCTGATCCCACCTGTGCACAAATTTGTGAACAGGGAGGGGGGAGAGAGAGAGAGAGAGAGAGAGAGAGAGAGAGAGAGAGAGAAAGAGACTATATATATATAAAATGCAGTGACTCACGCTCAATAGAAGGCTCCAATCTAGGGAAAATCTTGCCTGCTCATGTCTGAACCACATAAGTAAATTAATCCATTTCCTTAAAAAACAACTTATGCTATACTATGACATTGGGTGAAAAAATTTTAACAAGAGCTTTGGTAATTCCAAATTTAGAACCACGACAAGCCACAGACAATGAATAGTTGATGCTACTTCATGTTTCTTTATTCTATATGTGTTAAAAATAAGACTATGCGTAACCAAAGCTTTTCCCCAAAGAGTAAAGGTTATAAATGCTGGGGCCTAAATCATGCCTCCCCTCCTTTTTTCAAAATTAATTTATAACCAGCCCTGGTCGGGTGGCTCAGTTGGCTGGAGTGTCATCCCGTACATGAAAAAGGTTGTGGGTTCAATCCCTAGTCCAGGCACGTATGGGAGGGAACTAATCAATGTTTCTCTCTCACACTGATGTTTCTGTCTGTCTGTCTCTCCTTCCCCTTCTCCCTCTCCCATCAATAAAAACATATCCTTGGGTGAGGATTAAAAAAAAGTTATATAACAAGCACTGCCCTGTCTTCATTAAATGTCTTTTAAAATCCCAAATAACCGAGCTGTCTGTCTCAGCCAACCTAGAGCGCTTCTAGAGATCAGTGGAGGAAGATCATAGCTACCAACGGCTGAGGCAAGAGGTCCTCGCCATCACCCTGGGAGGTGGGGGCCGTGATGGGAGGAGAAGGACGTAGAGGTGCCTGGATGCGCACTGGGGCCTCTCTGCTTGAACCACCACTTTGCACCAACACCCTAAGGTGTCAGAAACACAAAAGTCAAGCTGAGAGATTTCTGGGTCTGAGGTTAAGCTGCTCTCATTTCCATGTCTCGAGTTATCATAATGGAACTCCTGTATCTATCATCCTTGTCTCTAAAATATTAGCAATATCAGATCACCAGGCAAAATACATTTCATGAGTCAAAACTCTCGGAGTATCTATCAAATCACCTCCTAAAATGACTAGAAGTGACACTTATTTTGGAATAGGTAACATCTGCAGGGAACAAAATGGTATTATTCTTCCACCCATGCCCCCATGACGCAGTTCACCTTCCCAAGGGAAACACTCTTTTCGCACATAAATATTCTCATATTCATCTCCTTACATATTTATACACATTTTAACACAAATCTACAAGGGAGGCCACGTTCTACTACTGGCAACTTCCACCAGCCACCACATTTACATGTGCTCTGTATGCATCACTAGCACTTCCACCGCCTACTTCTACCCCTAATATTACTGTACGTTACTATTTTCTGCCTGCGAAAAGATCTTCGATCTGCTACACTCTCTCCCTCGTCTACCGTATTCCTTCCCAAACTGCCCCCATTTTGAAATGGACAAGAATTTTTTTTTTAAATATTATTATTTATTTCAGAGAGGAAGGGAGAAGAAGAGAGAGATAGAAACATCAATGATCAGAGGGAATCATTGATTGGCTGCCTCCTGCACGTTGGACTGAGCCTGCAACCCAGGCATGTGCCCTTGACTGGAATCAAACTTGGGACCTTTGGGTCCGCAGGCTGACACTCAATCCACCGAGCCAAACCAGCTAGGGCGAAATGGACAAGAATTTTACACACATCTAGTTTTTGCTGGAGAGCAAATTTATTGTGTGGGTAGATCCATGTTTCAGAGGGAAGACTGGCAGCATTCTGATATATTCTGCTGATAACTACCCAGAAACATATACATTTAAATACATACATACACACACACTGAACCTGCCACTTAAATGTACAGTGGTACACCTCAAATGGCTCCCCGCAAACCCTTACCGTGCATTCTAGATTTCGTTGTTTGTGGGGTTTTTTAGAGTAGGGTGAGGTTAAGATGCCGTTGACTACATGGAAACTGGTTTTACATGGTGATGCAGGGGTGAATATAAAAGCTGCTTTCCATATGCAGGTGTTGAAATTAGTTTACTTTCTCTGCTCTTCAGCATAATAGCTGTGTGTCACTGGGAAAGTTACTTAACACCTCCGAGCTTCAGTTTTCTCATTTGTAAAATGAAGGTAATAATCACATGTACATTGTAGGACTGTGTGGGGGATAAAAGAGTTAATACCTAGAAATGTATATTAGTATAGAAACGTCCAATGACTGGTAACTGCATTTATGAATCAAATTATTATTATTGCTGTTCTATGCATTGTCAGGTTGTCATCATTTACGTTTGAGCTGAGTTTGGCCATTACTCTCCAGCCTTCTCTCTGGGATTAGAGTAAAATCTCACAACAAAGCGGGCAGCCCCACAGAAGTCGGCATCAGGCCTTAGCCCTCAGAGAATAAAAGTGGCTATCACAATTCAAAATTCCGTCTCTTGCTCCATGCATAGTATTTTTCATATATTCCAAGTTTGGAATTCAGGTGCAACGCAACAGATTAGAAGCATTGTCAGTGATGTACTAGCTAGTGAGATCAATTTTTAAATTAATATACAGAATATAAATACCTACACATGTTAGTCATTCAGCTGGTTCCAGACTATAAACTCTTGACTAATATGCTAGTCTACACTAAATTATTTAAAAAGTATCCTGACAGCAAAATCAAGACTTATAAAGAAGGTAGGTTGCTACTTTGAGTGATTCAGCTTACAAATGACTGACAGTAGTGAAAGCATTATTAGCAAAGGGAAACAACTTTCACAAAACCTCGCATAGGACGTAAACTTGAGAGAAATCGGGACCATGTGCTTATTAGCGAGGCCCAGTGAATTTTGTGCATGGGAGAGTGGGGTGTCCCCTCAGCCTGGCCTGCACCCTCTCCAATCCGGGAACCCTCGGGGGATGTCTGGATTGCCTCTCGCAATCAGAGGCTGCTGGCTCCTAACCACTCACCTGCCTGCCTGCCTGATCGCCCCTAACCACCTCTGCCTGCCAACCTGATTGCCCCTAACCGCCTCTGCCTTGGCCCTGCACCAGGACCCAGGATTTCTTCCTCCAGCCGGCTGCAGTCACCCCCAGGACCCGGGCTTCCTTCCCTCTGGCTGGCTGCAGGGGCAGGCGGCTTCACCTGGGCCCGACTTTGTCAGGATGTCTGGATGGTCATCCAGAAGACATCCAGTCGAATTAGCATATTACCCTTTTATTAGTATAGATTAATCTAACTCTAAATGCCAACCCAAGCCCTTACAATTTATTTTAGTGTACTTTCCAGACAGATTACAAACCTCTCTCGTTTTGGGGCAGAACGGCTCAGCCATTGGGATGTGGCACACTCCTCTGGCACAGGAGTGACTCCCATCATAGAAGGTCTGAGGCCTCATGGTGGTCCTACAAAACAAAGTGAGAAGGTTTTGTTTCAAAGAAGGCCAACTTTCCTTGGCCAGGTGGCTCCGTTGGCTGAGTGTCCTCCCCTGCACCAAAAAGTTTTGGATTACATTCCCAGTCAGGGTGCATATGGGAGGCAAACAATCGATGTTTCTCTATCACAGTGATGTGTCTTTCTCTCTCTCTCTCCTTCCCTCTCTCAAATCAATAAAAACAGTGGATTCCAAAAACGGTGGTGACATAAGTGGAAGCTACACTGACACACTCCCAGGACCAAACTGGAATTACAACAAAAATACAGAAAATCTGGAGAGAACCCTGATAACCAAGGACAGAAAGTGTAGACCGGTCCTCGCTGGTTTGGCTCAGTAGATGGAGCATTGGCCTGTGGACTGAAGGGTCCCAGGTTTGATTCCGGTCAAGGGCACATGCCTGGGTTGCGGGCTTGATCCCTACTGTGGGGCATGCAGGAGGCAGCCAATCAACAATCCTATCTCATCATTGATGTTTCTGACTCTCTCTCCTCTCCCTTCCTCTCTGAAATCAATAAAAATATATTTAGAAAAAAAAGAAAAGAAAGAAAGCAGAGACCAAACAGAGACTGATAGGAAGTGTGGAGGCACAAAAGGAGGGTTGGTGGGGCTCCCATAGACAGCAGCTGTGGGGGTTCCCACTGAGAACTCTGGAGCCTACAGCACAAGCTGGGCTCCCTTTCACACAGCACCAGACCTGAGAAAGTTGCTCACATAACATCTGGCTATAAAAAGCAGCAGGACTGCTGTCTGCCAGCAATAGATGACTGAAAATGCTGGCACACTCATAAAGAGCCAATGCACAAAATTTTGGGGGCAGCCACTCACCTTGGCAGAGTGGACTGGAGTTGTGTGAGCAGAAGCCAGGGTTGGGGGCTCTAGGGTTAGACATCAGAAGGCAGACACCCTGGTTTCATGCGCTGTGCTGAGTCATTCCCTCACACTGCAGAGGACATCTTTCTCCAGTGGACCTTTGGGATCTAGGTGGTTTTGCTTGGGGAAAGGCAGTTGCCCCACTCTATTGGGAAAACCTCTTACCCCTTCCTGTGGAGTTTCCAAGACCCATTAAGAGACTAAGAATAACAATCCACCTGCAGGCAGAAGTAATTGCCCCATCCTGTTGGAAAACCTCTTACCCCACAGTGTGGTCTATAGCCAGAGGCTAATCAAGACTGAATACAATCAGAATGCAGGCAGACATGGAACTCTGCAGGCTTTGAGTCTTTGCCTGATCTAATTTGGGCCCAGGGCTAGGAAAAGCAGATCTTGGTGCACATCTTGGTCCTTTCCAAAGGCACCCAGCCCCAACATAGGGAACCACAAGCTGTGGATTGCTGATAGCTGCAAACAGGGTATTCAGGGGCAGTTAGAAACAGCGTCTGACACTGTCTTACATTACAGCTTGGGAGGCATAGTAGATCTATCTAATACACAGACACAAACCCAAATAGGCAGCCCCTCAAACAAGCCCCAAATGAAAGAACAAGAGCATTCTCCAGAAGAAAAGCTAAATGAAATGGAAATAAGAAATTTATCAGACATACAGTTCAGAATAATGATGGCAAAGATGCTCAACAGCATGAGAAAAAATACAGTAACTATGAAGAATAACATAACACTAATAAAAAACACAGTGGGGAGGAACACACAGCAGATTAGGGGAACCGAGTATTGGATCAGTGAATTAGAAGACAGGGTAGAAAAAAAATCACTCAATCAAAGAACCAAAAAGGAAAAAAAAATTAAAAAACAGGACAGCTGGGAATAGAGTGATCATACCTCAACATAATAAATAAAGCAGGATACAAAGTTAACACTCAGAAATCAATGGCATTTTTATATATCAATAATGAATTCTCAGAAAGAGAAAGAAAACAAACAACCCTATTTACTATAGCAACCAAAAAGATTTGTACTCTGAAAACTACAGGACATTGAAAAAAGAGATAGAGGAAGATATAAAGAAATGGAAGACTACACCATGTTCATGGATTGATAGAATTAACATCATTAAAATGTCCATACCACCCAAAGCAATCTATAGATTCAATGCAATCCCTATTAAATTACCAATGGCATATTTCACAGATCTAAAATAAATACTCCAAAAACTTATATGGAACTAAAAAATCCTGAAATAGCCATAGCAATCTTAAGAAAAAACCAAGTTGGAGGGATCACAATACCAGATATCAAGTTATATTACTAAGCCACTGTAATCAAAACAGCCTGCTACTGGAACAAGAACAGATATATAGATCAATGGAACAGAACAGAGACCCCAGAAATCGACCCAAGCCATTACATTCAATTAATATTTGATAAAGGAATGAAGAGCATACAATGGAGTCAAGACAGTCTCTTCAGTAAATGGCACTGGGAAAATTGGACTGGTACATGCAAAAATATGAAACTAGACCACCAACTTATAACATACACTAGAATAAACTTAAAATGGATAACTTAAATGTAAGACGTGAAACAATAAAAGCCCTAGGAGAAGCCATAGCAGCAAAGTCTCTGACATTTCTCATAGTAATGTGTTTATGGATACATCTCTTAGGGCAAAAGAAACTAAGGAGAAAATAAACAAATGGGATTACATCAAAATAAAAATTTTCTGCACAGCAAAAAGAAACTATCAACAAAATAAACAGGGAGCCCACTGTATGGGGGAACATATTAGCCAATGATACATCTGATAAAGGTTAATACCCAAACTATAAAAGGAACTCATTCAACTTAACTAAAGGAAGACAGACAATCCAATTAAAAAATGGGCAGAGGACCTAAATAGACACTTCTCAAAAGTGGACATATAGATGGCCAAGAGACATATAAAAAAATCCTCAAAGTCATTGATCATCAGAGAGATGCAAATTAAAACGACAAATTAAAACACCTGTCAGAATGGTTACCATCAACAAATGACAAGTACTGGCAAAGTTGTAAAGAAAAGGGAACCCTAGTACACTGCTGGTGGGAATGCAGATTGGTGCAGCCATTATAAAAAAAACAGTATGGAGTTTCTTAAAACAATTAAATACGGGACAGACGCCCGGGAGAGCACATTTGCTTTAAGAACAAGAAAATAAATGAAGAGCGAACCAAGATGGCTGCATAGGTAAACGCCCGTACTCGCAGCCTCCCGCAACCACAGCAACATGACAACTAAAATACAGAGCAACCACCATGCAGAACTGCCCGAAAGCTGGCTGAACAAAAGTCCTACAACTAGAGAAATGAAGAAAGCACCGAGACTGGTAGGAGCAGTGGAACGGGCTGGTTTGACAGCCACGTGTGCCGTTGTGTTTTTTTAATTGGGAGGGAGGTGTCTCTATGGAGGCTGCCAGTGCGGAGCAAGGGGTCCCAGCCTAGGGTTCCAGAACTGGGAAGAGAAGTCCATGCAACTACAGGCTGTAAAAAGCAGGGGGATTGTGGCTAAGTGACAAGGAGACTGCTGGGATCCCAGGGGTTCCCCTTAAAGGGCTCGTGCACACACTTACAGGGTCCCACTTCTTCCAAGCTCCAGCGCTGGGGAACCAGACACATGGGGAGGAACTAGATTGTCTGGCATGGTGGCAGGAACTCGGGGGCGGCTTTTTCCCAGACAGGGGTGCTCATAGTGGTCACTGTTCCTGTGCCGGGACCTCCCCTGTCACAGGGCTGACTGGCAGCCATATCTGAGTCTCAGTCAGCACACTGTTTGCTCTGCCTTGGGGATTCCCTGAGACCCCAATCAATTTGCAGCTGCTTTTCCAAATCAATGGCCTGTCCTGGCTCAGGCTTCAGACTTTGCTAAAATCTCCCAAACAAATCTCTCAAACAAGCAGCAGCTGGTGTCAAAGCTATCAACAAAAGGCCCAAGACCCAGCATTAGCATCAGCCCGCCTTGTTCCACAGCCGGCCTGGTCAGGCCTTTCCTGGGCATCTCTAAGCCCAATACAGATAGCAGATCTCTCTGTAGTTCCTGCTGGGTGGCCCCAGGCAGTGGCACCCAGTGGACAGCCTTAGACCACAGTAGATTACAACTCTACACACCCACATGCAACACACCCGAGAGGCAGACTCAGTGAGCACCAAAGCCCCACTAGCAAGTCCTGCTGCATAGGGGTATTTCCTGCACAGCAGCTCTCCACTGTAGCTGCAGCTGGTCCCACAGCCTGGCCTGGGGGTCAACTCCTCCCAGCGACATCAACAGCCATCAAGGCTCACCTACAAGACTATGCACACAGCCCACACAGGGGTGCACCTAGAGTGCCCCCCAGCTCAGGTGACTGGGGAGGCTGAGCCATAGGACCTCTACCACACAAGGGCACTCTACCAATTCTAGGAGACTGAGCAGCTCTACCTAATACATAGAAACAAACACAGGGAAGCAGCCAAAATGGCGCGGGGAGGGGGGGGGGTGGGGGGGGAAAGAAAATATATTGTTCATATATTTTATCTATCAACAATCTAATCTAAAAATCAAAATGAACAATAAATCTAATGAACAAAATAAACTGGTGAATAAAATATAATCAGAGGCACAGAAGCATGGAATGGACTGATGAATCTCAGAGGGAAGGGGAGTGGGTGTGGAAGAGATAACCAAAGATCTTACCTATAAACAGGACAGTAGGGTCGTGAAGGCCTGGGGTGGGGCAGGAACCGGGTGGAGGGGGGTGGGCAATTGGGGGGAAAAGGGGAACATCTGTAATATTCTCAATAATAAAGATTTAAAAAGAAAAAATAAATAAATATGGGACTGCCATTTGACCCAGTGATCCCACTTCTAGGGATAGTATATCCTAAGAAACCCAAAACACTAATCAGAAAGAAAGTATGCACCCCATGTTCATAGCAACCCATTTTACAATAGCTAAGATCTGTAAACAGCCCAAGTGCCTATCAGTAGATGAGTGGATAAAAAAGCTGTAGTACATTTACACCATGGAGGGACCTGGAGAGTATTATGCTAAGCAAAATAAGCCAGTCAGAGAAAGATAAGTATCACATGATCTCACTCATATGTGGAATCTAATGAACAAAATAAACTGATTAACAAAATGAATCCAGAGACACAGAAGCATGAAACAGACTGTTGAATCTCAGAGGGAAGGCGGGGATGTGTGGGAAGAGATCAACCAAAGAACTTATATGCATATATACATAACCCACGGACACAAACAATAGGATAAAGGGCTGGGGCGGGGAGCCTGGGTGGGCTATAAGGGGTCAATGGGAGAAAAAAGGGAACATATGTAATACTTTCAACAATAAAGATTTTTTAACAATAATAAAAGAAAGTCAATAAAAACACATTAAAAATAATTTTTTAAAAAAGGCCATCTCGCCGAAACCGGTTTGGCTCAGTGGATAGAGCGTCGGCCTGTGGACTGAAAGGTCCCGGGTTCGATTCCGGTCAAGGGCATGTACCTGGGTTGCGGGCACATCCCCAGTGGGAGATGTGCAGGAGGCAGCTGATCGATGTTTCTCTCTCATCGATATTTCTAACTCTCTATCTCTCTCCCTTCCTCTCTGTAAAAAAATCAATAAAATATATATATATATATATATTTTTTTTTTAAAGGCCATCTCTCCATTCTCTGGGGCTGGTGAAATCAACTCTATATAGATCAACATCTTAGTCCTCACTCCAGAATCAATAGCTCTGGATAAGCTGAAGGCAAATGGTAAAAACGCAGCTTCAGGATGGTATCTGGCTTCCCTGGCTCTGGGTTGGTGGCAGCGCACTTTCCAACAGATGCCTGTGATCTGGTGGCTGTGACAGGATAAGCACACTGTTTTGCAGACACAGCTCAACTCTGGGCTCCGGAGGGCAGATCAAACACTTACGAAGTCACCGTGAATATTCCCAATCACTGTCAATGTAGAGGACCGAATACTGAGCCCCACTGATATCCATCACCTCGATTCAACCATTTCCAAAATTTGGTCAAATATGCTTTATCTGTTAGCATTTCCCTGGTGGCAAATCCCAGGCTTTTGTCATGCACCCCTACTTCAGATGGACCAAAATACGTGGACTATTTCCACTGCCATGTCATGACCACATTAATAAAAATAACATTAATTCCACAGTATCAGCTAATACATAGACCACATGCAAATTTCCCTGTTGTCCTTAAAAATGTCCTTTTTGAAAAAACAGTTGCTTTGTTAGTTTGGGGTCCATTAAAAGCCTTCATCTTGCAGTTGACTGTCATTTACTGAACCCTGATACTAGTAGCCCAAAGCCACCTCGCTCAGAGATGAGGCCTCAGTGCGGGGGTGGAATGAAGAAGACCTGTCAGTGTTCTATTTAATATATATATATATATATATATTTTTAAATATATTTTATTGATTTTGTACAGAGAGGAAGGGAGAGGGATAGAAAGTTAGAAACATCGATGAGAGAGAAACACCGATCAGCTGCCTCCTGCACACCTCCCACTGGGGATGTGCCCGCAACCAAGGTACATGCCCTTGACCGGAATCGAACCTGGGACCTTTCAGTCCTCAGGCCGACGCTCTATCCACTGAGCTAAACCAGTTAGGGCTTAATATATTTTTTGATTGATTTAGGAGGGGAGGGGAAAGGGAGAGACAGAACCATCCATAATGAGAGAGAAACATATATTGTTCATATATTTTATCTATGAACAGTGGTTTAAGGGAAAAGCTAACTTAACCTTGAAGAAATTCCAGATGGGTTGAACAAAAGGTCAAGTGATTGCTCCAGCCCGTGTAATCAGGGGTTTTTCTCTTTTTGTAAAACCGATCAATAAAATGGTGCCATACTCCAGCTCTGGCTTGACGCTAGCCTTCAATGAGTCAAGTATTAGTAACATCTCTACTAACAACTGTGATTAAAACCTTCAGTTGCTATACGCCACTAACACCCAACTGATAACACCCTCATCTCATCTACCTCTGTCCTCTCCTCTATCTCCACCCCTTCTTCACCTAGTCACTCCTCTCTTTGTTCTGAACTTTTACCTTAAGATATAACATGTGTTATTCATGCTTCATGTTATGCTGTAAATATGTGATTCTTATTGACTCCTGTTTTAATTCTCTCAAGTGGAACATTTTACATTTTTCTCTTTAAACAAAGCTCCCCAACTGCTAGCGATACAGCTTATAGCAAATTGGAAAATGGAGAGTCAAGAAGACATGGCAATCATAAAATA
This sequence comes from Myotis lucifugus, assembly GCF_000147115.1. Lineage (NCBI taxonomy): Eukaryota > Metazoa > Chordata > Mammalia > Chiroptera > Vespertilionidae > Myotis > Myotis lucifugus. The sequence goes on along the minus strand of NW_005871269.1, from coordinate 1,769,498 downwards.
TAGTGTTTAGCCACTCACTTATAAGGACTTTATGAGGATTAAGTCAACCATGAAGGCCAGATACCCACAGCAGCTCAGAAATGAGGTCTGGGCTAGAGACAGAATCGGAAGCCAGTACCAAGGACAAGCTGTGGCTGAGGAGGGGGATATCAGAACACCCCACCTTGAAAGGGGCAAGTGAAGCAGGCAACCCCAGGAAGAAACAGAGACTTTAAAATCAGTGTTTATCATGGTTTTGGGACTGATCGGGGAAGGAAGGTAGAGATAAGATCTCTTTACATAGCCTGCTCACTTATTTGTGGGGCTTTGTGTGAATGACTTAAGTGACAAAACATTCAGTGAAAGGCGTAAGTTAAATCACTATAAACGGCAATACTCCTGACCAGTATAAAATGACGAGACACGATCAGTGATGAGTAACACTGAGCAATGGGGCTCCTAGTCACAGGTGCGGTGAGGGGTGACACCACCCAAGGGAAAAATGCTAGAGTGCAAATGAGAGAAATTTTAAGAGTTCTGATGCTTTCTTAGGGTTTGTTTTTTTTTAAATATATTTTTATTGATTTCGGAGAGGAAGGGAGAGGAAGAGATAGAAACACTAATGACGAGAGAGAATCACTGATTGGCTGCCTCCTGCACACCCCCTACTGGGGACCGAGCCCACAACCTGGGCATGTGCCCCTGACCGGAATCAAACCCGGGACCCTTCAGTTCGCAGGCTGACGCTCTGTCCACTGAGCCCAAACGGCTACGGCTTTCTGAGGGTTTTTAATTAGCGAAATGAGAGTTTTAAAAACTGAGCAAAATGCCAGAAGTAAACTTATCAGATAGGTCCCACACAGTGGGGACAGCCACCTGACGGAGCCTGTACTAACAGGGGACCTGCCCGTTGACTGCCAATTTCCAGCCCAGACAGCTCTTCCAGTCGAATGGTTTGCTCTCATCTTTTTTTTTTTTTTTTAAATATATTTTATTGATTTTTTACAGAGAGGAAGGGAGAGGGATAGATAGTTTAGAAACATCAATGAGAGAGAAACACCGATGAGATGCCTCCTGCACACTCCCCCAAGGTACATGCCCTTGACCGGAATCGAACCTGGGACCTTTGAGTCCGCAGGCCGACGCTCTATCTGCTGAGCCAAACCGGTTAGGGCTGCTCTCACCTTGAGTGTTCTCAGTGATATGGAGAATACATGAGAAACGTCATTTTATGCCTGATTTGATCTTGTTACTAAATGTGTCTGGTTTCTGTTCTTTCTTCAGAAGGCATTTAGTAACAACACCTGCACTGAACCCTCCAGCAGTTACATCCCAAGAGACTCTGATGTAATAACATCTCTATTTTAGATGGCAGGTATTTGCATTTAGGGGTCAGTAATCATTGGTGCAAAGAGCTATTGCTACTATTGCCTTGAGAATGACCAAGCATCTAGCACACAGTATTCACTCAAATCACATCAGAGATGGAGGCAGGTATAGCAGAAGCAAGCATTTGGAGTAGGTCAATGGAAGACAGTTTCCAGGAGGAAGAAACTATGTCTGCAACAGTGCCCGGGTGGCACCTTTTCCTGATAAGGGGGCCCTTGAGGGAATCCTTCCTTCCATCAAGAGACAGAACTGAAATCTATTCCTGAGCCCATGGTTCAGTGCGCCTCAGCCTCAGGCAATGTCAAACTGGCTGGACCTGGCGGGAGGCTGTGTTCCAGCTGTGGCTGACAAGAATGAGAAGGACCACACTCCTTGGAAGCAACCCAGACCAAGGACAAGAGAGTTCAGAGTGGTGGCTGCCCTACTGACTTGTGAAAGGGGCAAAGCGTCATGTGGTGGCAGGTGGAGTGCATCCCCGCGCCCCCGACGATATCCACCTCCTAATGCTCAGAACCTGTGAATATGCTATTTTACAGAGCAAAGGGGAACTAAGGATACAGGTGGAATTAAGGTTGCTAGCCAGCTGACAATAAAATGGAAAAACTATCCTGGATTAACTGAATGGGCTCAATGTCATCACAAGAGTCCATACACGTGGAAGAAGGAGGCAGAAGAGTCAAAGGACTCAACCCACCATGGCATTGAAGATGGAAGGGGCCACACGCCAAGGAATGCAGGTGGCAAAGAGCAAGGGAACATTCTCCCCCAGAGCCTCCAGAAAGGAATGCAGCTCTGCTGACATCTAGCCAGTGACACCTACCTTAGATGCCTACAGAACAAGATAATCAGGTTGTATCCTTTAAGTCATTAAGATTGAGGTAATTTGTTACAGCAGCAATAGGAAACTAATTCACATGCTTATCTGGCTTAAGATATAGTTAATTCGGTTGTGGGTAATAATAAAAAACTGAGGATGAAGGTCTTCCCCCCATTCTTGCTTTAGTCGTCACCCTCCCAGCTCAGCAAGGTGACTGCTGATTTCACCTCCCTGTTGCTTGGGACATGCACTGGAAACCAGACTTGAGGGACTTGACTGGTCTGAGTGGTTTTACTGTCCATTCACCAGCTCTGTGCCTCTAGAAAGTCACTGATCTCTCTACACCTCAGTTTATATCACTTTTCTCCTATTTAAAATGAGGAATTAATACCACCCACCTTCTACGGTCCGTGTGGAGACTGAATGAGCACACACGAAGCAAGCGCTCAGCACTTGTCACTACTGTTTAGGGCAAACCTGCCAACCGCAGAGCATGACACATTCTGGGCCCAGTCAGGGATGCCCCCCAAACTGCTCAAAGTTGTCACCCAGGAATGTGTGCTCAGAAAAGTTAGTGTACAGACAAAAAACTGCCCATGGAAGAGACAGAACGATGCTGTGTCCTGGTGAGTGAAACGAGTTCCAGACTCAGGAGGGAACGGGGCACTTTCACACAGAGCGGGGAGAAAGCCCAGAGAAAGACAGACTGGGGGGCCGTTTCTGGATCGAGGCTCTTGAATTGATTCTGTTGTCACGACAAGCCTCAGCGTGCAGGAGCGAGCAGGAGTCAAGGATTTCACCAGCAGAGCCGGGCCAACGGCCGGCTGCTCAACAGGTGACTGGTTTTGGGGAACTAATTTTAGCTAAGTCACTTACAGAATACTCAAACAGGGATGCCCACTGACAGAGACAAGTTCTGTTTTTACAAACCGAGTGAAATAAGAAAACTGCTCAACCCCCTCGACTTTAAAGCCTGAGCGCTGACGGGAAGAGGGCCTCTCAGCAGCAAGTTTGTCACCTTGATCCCCAGTGACAAACTGCTGGCCCTTTATCCAAGTTATGTTCCCACAGATAACAGGACACAAATGTTAACTAAAATACTAACCGTCAATACTAACAGGAAGCAGAAAACAATCAAACTTCCCGCTCAGGGGCCAGCCGAAATAAATCCTATATCCAACAACAAAACAGCGTGTAGTTGGTAAGGAACATCACGGTGGACATCTTGATATATATATATATTTTAGCAGCCCGGTGCACGAAATTCGTGCACTGGGGTGGGGGTGGGGCCCTCAGTCTGGCCTGCACCCTCTCCAATCTGAGACCCCTCAGGGAATGTCTGACTGCCTGTTTGTGCCCACACTTTTAACAGATGACAGCTCCATTGTTGTTTCTTTCTTATGCTTAAAACCATTGGAATTAGTAGGTATTCAAAGTGTGTATACATTTTGGGGGGACACCCTGTATATCTCTAGTCAGCGGTGAAAGAAACCAACAGCAGATTTGGAACCTCGCTCACTCCCCACCTCGCTCACTCCCCACATGTCTCCCCACTTCACTTTCCACCTTCGTGGGCAGCAGGAGAATCAACGTTTTCTCTCATTAATTTGGAAAGGCACGTCCTGTCACCCGCTGCCCGGCAGGAGTGCGCTAGGCCCCAAGCAAGCGAGGCTCAGTCAGGGCAGCCTTCGCTCATGGGTGCTGGCACCTAAAGTGCACATTCCTCCTCTATAGTCGCCCCGACTATCCCACTGTTTCACTGAGAGGATGGAATTCCTCTCTGCCTCTGGGTTCTTGATCTTGAACGCTGATGGAAGGCATCTCAGCAAGGGCCACCTGCGCCCACCAGGTGTGTCTGTCTGCACCTGCTCCCGCCTCAGCACCTGCATTAACCTCCTTAGATGTGATCTCGTCACTGCACTGGTCTCCTGCGGGAACACGATGTCACCACTCGGCCCTCTCACTGTCATCTCACAGGCGCCCACCCTCAGCACCCAGAACACCCAGACACTCTCCAAAGGACGTGAGCGCATCAGAGGGGATGTGTGCACATCCTGTGGGGGTGTTAGGCATGCTGTGGTTGATCGAAGTGTGACGGAGAGGCGGGGGAACTTGTGTACACCTTGGTCTGTGCGTGAGGGTGACAGTGTGCTGGGGGATGTTCACAGGCAAGGAGGGGAGGAGAGGATGTGCACACCGGAGGCCTCTGGCTTTGCAGATCCGCAAACCCCTGTGGTGCGGCCAGGAGGACATCAGTCTGGCCCGCCACGGTGGCTGTCCCTGCGATCCTGCACCTTCTGGGCCAGGAGCGGGACTTGCGCAGCCACTCCTTGGCGCTGATGGCCTGCAGGCGCTACTTCAGCTCAGCCTGCAGGCTACGCTTGGCGTGCACCGCAGCCATGTGGGGAGTACAGGCCACCCTCTGCTGGCCTGCCTCCCCTGTCCAGAGGCTCTCTGCGCTGCTCACCTGCCCGGAGTGACTGGGGCTGGGCGGAAGCCAGGCATCCTGCCCTGCCAACCCCGGCCTCTCCGCCCCTGTGCACGCTGCCGCCCTGCCCCGCTGGGTCACGGATCAGGGTCTGGTCCCTCGGGCAGCCTTGCGTGCCAGGCAATTTGCATAACTTCAAGATGAACAGGATGAAGCAGGAGCCTCCGACGTTTCTAGGTGTGTATGGGTGTGGGTGTGCACACACACATGTATGGACAGCGCCGTCCAGAGCATGTACATAAGTGAAGGTCAAATCCTAGAAGATTCAGGTCAGGAGTCAGGGTACAAAGGCACTTAGAGAAGGGAAGCGAGCTGAAAACTACAGTGGGGACAGAAGGAGTTCTGGCATGAGTGGCAATAAATTAAGAATTTGAATGAGTCTGTCCTATTAACCAGAAGGAATTGAAAGATTATGAATTTGGACCAACATCTTTAAGATCCTCCCACTCCCTGCTAATGACTGCCCCTAACTGTCATGGTGCCACAGGAAAGAAGAAAAACCAATTGATATTTATATCCCAACGAGGCAATAGTGCTTAATAAACAGATAACACAGGTTTCCCTTCATATTGCCTATTTTCCATCAGGTCTTGATAAACAGAGTACAAGAATAAAATCCTGGCTCTGACACAGGTGGTGAGTAACCACCCAAAGATCATCGGCATCAACAACAAAAGGAACTAGGACAAAATTACAAAAAAACTACAGGAAGAGCTGAGTGAGGTACTCTATATAAAGACTCAGGGCACCCCTGCCCCTCAAATACAGTTAATGGCGAAGTGTGGTGTTAGCAGGTGGTTATCACTGCCGTTATACCCGATAATCAGATTCGAGGGGAAGCCCCACAGAAGACTGCGGACGGATGCATGGTTTTCAGAATCCTCTGACTGCATCTTTGTTAAAATTTCAGTTTTGGGTCTAGTATGGAAACTAACTTCGAAGGGAGTCAAATTAGGGTGAAGAAGGGATTTTCAGTCAAGAAATGATGCAAATGCCCTAACCGGTTTTGCTCAGTGGATAGAGCGTCGGCCTGCAGACTGAATGGTCCCAGGTTCAATTCTGGCCAAGGGCATGGACCTTGGTTGCGGGCACATCCCCACTAGGGGGTGTGCAGGAGGCAGCTGATCGATGTTTCTCTCTCATCGATGTTCTAACTCTCTATCCCTCTCCCTTCCACTCTGTAAAAAATCAGTAAAATATATATATATTTTAAAAAAATGACCCAAACGAGGACAGCGGTGATAGAGAGAGAGGGTGGGACTCCAGGCAGGCAGAGCAGTACTCAGAGACGGACTAGATGGAGGGTGACAGCTCCCAGCAGTGACCATGGGGTGCAGGTCAGGGCCAGGCTCACCAACTTAGCAATTCACCAAATAGAGAATGGGAGGCTTGGGAGAAGTGTGGGGTTAGACGACAATGAAGGGGACTAATTTAATCTTTACTACAAAGTCTGAGGTATCTCTGGGACCTTGTCCTGCAGCCAGTATGGCTCCCGAGGGGCAGGGTGGAGCTGGAAGTCCGTGTGTCAGCGATGGTTGAGGTCATCAGCTTTGGAGAAAAACCGGAATTCAAACCCCACAGGTCCCAATTACTAGCAAATGGTCAGTATTTCTGAGCTGAAGTTTCTTCAGCTAAAACTGGGGAAATTGCCCTTGTGTGCAGCAAACAGGATGGATCTGTGGCACGTCCTAGGAATTCCAAAACTGGGAGCTCACCAGCATTTCTTTTTTTTTTTTTTTTAATATATTTTATTGATTTTTTTTTACAGAGAGGAAGTGAGAGGGATAGAGAGTTAGAAACACCGATGAGAAACATCGATCAGCTGCCTCCTGCACATCTCCTACTGGGGATGTGCCCGCAACCCCGGTACGTGCCATTGACTGGAATAGAACCTGGGACCCTTCAGTCCGCAGGCTGACGCTCTATCCCAGCTGTGGGCAAACTACGGCCCGAGGGCCAGATCTGGCCCGTTTGAAATGAATAAAACTAAAAAAAAAAAAAAAAAAAAAAGACCGTACCCTTCTCTGTAATGATGTTTACTTTGAATTTATATTAGTTCACACAAACACTCCATCCATGCTTTTGTTCCGGCCCTCCGGTCCAGTTTAAGAACCCATTGTGGCCCTCGAGTCAAAAAGTTTGCCCACCCCTGCTCTATCCACTGAGCCAAACCGGTTAGGGCGCTCACCAGCATTTCTGTTCACAGGGAGGCTGCCCCGGGAAGTGGCAGCAGAACGAGGCTGCAGAGCACAAGGCCAGAGGAGCTGGCCTCCGCCAGGGAGGGGCTGCCCCCACTGCTGGGGGTGAAGGAAGCTTGTTTTCTTCCTGGTGAAGAGGTGCCTTCTCAACCAAGAGTGAAAGAGGCGGGCAGGAAGCGGCAAGACCAGGAAGGGTTTAGGCAGCAGCTGACGGGAATGCTCAGCAAAGGCCTCCTGCCTAACTTGACCACGAGCTCCCATTTCCACTGCGAATGCCCACCCTGCCCAAGAGGCCGAGAGCGATGATGTCACTGGTATCAGGGTGCACCCGAACTTCCCAGCCGGGCTTTAGAGGATGGAAAAAACAACACCGGAGGGGACATGAAGGGGAAGCCCAAGGCCGTGTCTTTGGGAGGGGGAATAACCTGACATAGTAATCCCTCGGCACTTTGTATACAGCGGGACTTTCCTGATGAGTAAGCGTGCCCCAGGAGCAAGCTCACCTCAGCGCCTTGCTGCTTTCTGGCCAGTATGTGAAACCTCTACATTACATCATGTGAGAAAAAGATGTGGGAGCAAGACACATAAACTACATAAATAACAAATGAATCCCCCGGCAGCCTTTTCTTTCTAATGCCATACTATCTAATAATAGACAAACATGGTAATTGACCGTGCCTTTGCTACACCTCCCATTGGCTAATCAGCGAGATATGCAAATTAACCGCAAACAAAGATGGGCGGGATAGCGCCAGCCACCAGCGCAAGCCGCCATCCAGGCTCCCATGGGCGACCCCAGAAGCTGCCTGCCTGCCGCCCGTGATCGGATCCAGTCCCAGGCCACAGGCTGGCCCCGGAAGCCCCAGAAGCTGCCTGCCTGCCACCCGTGATCGGATCCGATCCCGGGCCACTGGCCAGCCCCAGAAGACCCCTGATATGGCAGTAACTCTATCAGTAATCACTCTGAAAGTCAGTGGCATAAATGCACCAATTAAAAGACAGATTATGAGGGTGAATCAAAAACAAAACCCATGTTAAATATAAAGACACATATAAATTAAAAGTAAATGAATTAAGCTGTAGCCTGTTTTGCTCAGTGGATAGAGCATTAGCCCATGGACTGAAGGGTCCCAGGTTAGATTCCAGTCAAGGGCATGTACCTCAGTTGCTGGATTGATCCCCAGTCCCTACCAGAGCATGTGCAGGAGGCAACCAATCAATGTGTCTCTCCCTTTCCCTTCACTTTCTCTAAAATAGAATGGAAAAATATCCTTGGGTGAAGATTAACAAAAACAAAGTAAATGGATTAAGTAACATTAAAGAGATTATAAGATTATCATTTGTGTTTCTTAGATCATTTTTCTTACTGATATCTTTATTGTGTATATGTCAGTTATTAAGAGTCATGTTAATATTTCCAGCTATGAGTATAGAATTATCTTGCCTTTAATTTGTCAATTTATATTTAATATGTTGTGATGTTATGCAATTGAGTTCACATTAATTAATGCTAAATCTTTTTTATCTTATAAAATATATATTTTTTAAAACTTAAAAAAAAAGAGATTATAAGAAAAATATATTCCAAATTTTGTTAGTTGTATAATGGTTATGTTTAAATTATTAACACTTAAGAAATTGGGTGAAGGGTACATATAATATGCTGTAGTATTTTATAGTTTTTTTTACATGTATGAGATTATTTCAAATTAACACATTGTATGCGGGAAATGTATTTATACGTTTTATGTTGACTGTAAGTAGTAGAGCCACCTGTTAGCGCGCGATAAAAACTACCCGCAAACAATGTGTTAAAATATTAAAAAATTAAAAATTAATACAATATTAATTGAAATATATCTGCATTACATGAAAAATCTTCTAATTGCTTTTAGCATAATTTATTAAATTGTTCTAAAACTTACAAGGGTTCAATTAGAAAATATCTTAATTCTAAATGATATAATAGAAAATATATAATAGTGCAGTTATAAGCACTTATCTGAAAATAAAAATTTAAAGAAGTGAATTTAAAGAAGGGATTAGCCAAAGAAAATATATGCACAACCCATGGACACGGACAACAGTATGGTGATGGCCAGAGAGAAGTGTGGGGCAAGAGCTGGGTAGAGGGGGCAAGAGGGAGGAAATAGGGACACCCTATATCCTATCTAATCATAGACAAACATGGTAATTAACTGTACCTCTGACATGCTTCCCATTGGCTAATCAGGGTGATATGCAAATTAACTGCCAACCAAGATGGCGGCCAGCAGCCAGGCAGCTGAAGCGAACAGGAGGCTTGCTTGCTCCATGATGGAGGAAGCCAAGGTTTCCCGCCTGCCGCTGCCGGCCTCTGAGCTGCAGTCTAAGAAACAATGTTGCAAGTATAGAAGCTGAACAAACCCCAGAAACCTGCTTTCAGCCAGCCGGGCTTCAGCCAGCAGGACCGCAACATTGTTTCAATTATAGAACCCAAACAAACCCAGAAACCTGCTTTCAGCAGCTGAGGTCTCAGAGCAGCAGCTGGGCCTCAGAGCTTAAGCCGGCTCTCAGCTCCAGTGACAGCCATAGAAGGTAAATAAATCCCAGAATTAAAAAAAGAAAAGAAAAAAAGGAGAGGTTGGGAGCTTCAGTCACCCACCAGCCTGAAAACGGCCCTCAGCCCCTCACCCAGACTGGCCAGGCACCCCAGTGGGGACCCTCTCCCTGAAGGGGGTGTGACCAGCTGCAAACAGCCATCATCCCCTCAAACAGGCTGGCCAGGCACCCCAGTGGGGACCCCAATCCTCAAGGGGGTGTGACCAGCTGCAAACAGCCATCATCCCCTCATCCAGGCTGGCCAGGCACCCAAGCGGGACCCTCACCCTGAAGCAACAAGATGGCGGCTAATTTGCATACTGAAGGCGGGCAGCAGCGGGCAAGGCTGTCCATGGTCTGGGACCGGATCTGTGACCCTGCCGGGTGGGGGGCAGCATGGGAGGCTGTCCACGGGACCAAGACACGGATCTGTGACTCTGCCGGGCAGGGTGGCAGCGCTTGAGGCTGTCTGCGGTCTGGGACCCGGATCCGTGACCCTGCTGGGCGGGGGGCAGTGCTTGAGGCTGTCCATGGTCTGGGACCCAGATCTGTGACCTGGCGGGCGGGGGCAGTGCTTGAGACTGTCCGAGTTCCGGACCCGGATCCGTGACCTGGCGGGCGGGGCGGCAGCGGGCAAGGCTGTCCTGGGACCCAGATCCGTGACCCTTCCCGGTGGGGCGGCAGCTCGCACAGGGGCGGATCGGCTGGGGTTGGGCAGGGCAGGACACCTGGCTTCCGCCCAGCCCCAGTCACTCTGGGCAGATGAGCAGCGCAGAGAGCCTCTGGACAGGGGAGGCAGGCTGGCCTGTACTCCCCACATGGCGGTGGTGACAGCTGTGAGCGCGCCAAGCGGAGCTGCAGGCCATCAGTGCCCAGGAGTGTCTGCGCAAGATCCGCCTCCTGGCCCAGAAGGTGTAGGATTGCAGGGACAGCCACCGTGGCGGGCCAGACTGACGTCCTCCTGGCCGCACCACGGGGGTTTGCGGATCTGCAAAGCCAGAGGCCTCCCGTGTGCACATCCTCTCCTCCCCCACTTGCGTGCGAACATCCCCCAGCACACTGTCACGCTCCCACACCTGCAACAGTTGCAAACCAAGGCGTGCACAAGTTCCCCCGCCTCTCCACCGCACTTCCATCAACCCGGCATGCCTAAGTCCCCCACAGGATGTGCACACATCCCCTCTGATGCGCTCACGTCCTTTGGAGAGTGTATAGGTGTTCTGGGTTCTGAGGGTGGGCGTCTGTGAGATGACAGTGAGAGGGCGGAGTGGTGATGCTCTGTTCCCACGGAGGCCAGTGCAGCTACGAGATCACCTCTAGGGGGTTAATGCAGGTGCTGAGGCGGGAGCAGGTGCAGACAGACACACCTGGTGGGCGCGGGCAGCCCTCGCTGAGGTGCCTTCGGTCAGCATTCAAGATCAAGAACCCAGAGGCGGAGAGGAATTCCGTCCTCTCAGTGAAACAGTGGGATAGTGTAATGATTTTAATCTACCCGTTACGTATTAGGTTGAACCACATGAAACTGCCGATCTCCGACCATTTCTAATTTACAGAATGCTCCATTTCCTACGGGTCTATCTGAGAGCTTCCTTTCATAGGGGGACAATCAAGAATCCTTCTGATGGACGACAAATTATCATGAATCCCCGAAAGGCAGCAGACGCCCAGAACTGGCTGACTCAACCTCCCTTCCATAACAGAAGACGAAGGAGAGGCTCTGGGTATAGTAAGTTCAGAGGTAATGAGGGGAGGAGCAGGATGACTATGGCTCTGGTAGGAACCCCAAATAGCTCACACCCTTTGGCACTTCTCCCCACCACTCTGGATGAAGGTGCAGAGCGCAGTCACCTGTTTCCATCCAGAGCACCCTGGGAGGCGGTTATTTCCACCAGGAATGGGGCGTGGGAGGAGCGGGAAGGAATCCCCACCGGACTCCCACTTGCCCTTGTGATTTCTTCCACTACTTCTAAAGGCAGAAGCAGCCCAGGATCTTGGCAGCCTATTACTGTTTAATTTTGGGGGTAAAGAAATATTATATCTTACCTGTGTAAATAACAAAAAATCCCTAGCTCCTGAACCAACTGTGGCCCTGCACCAACCAGACATTATGTGCCTCCTGATAGGATCTGTGACCCTGCCGAGGTTCAGGTTCAAGAATTTGAACCTTGTTCTGATAAGGCCTCCAGAGCTAACCACTGATTTCCGGCAAAGACAGGAGACGGGAAGACGCCAAATGACACTTAGGGATGCAAACGGCAAAATCCAGCACGTGGGGAGACTCCCCAGGACAAGAAAGGAGGCAAGGGGATGGGGACCTCTAGACCAGGGGTTTTCAACCTGTGGGTCACGACCCCTTTGGGGGTCAAATGACCCTTTTGGGGGTGGAACGACCCTTTCACAGGGGTCGCCTAAGACCATCGGAAAACACATATATAATTACATATCGTTTTTTGTGATTAATCACTATGCTTTAATTATGTTCAAGTTGTAACGATGAAATTGGGGGTCACCACAACATGAGGAACTGTATTAGAGGGTCGCGGCATGAGGAAGGTTGAGAATCACTGCTCTAGACAAAGAAGCAGATTCATTAATACACTCGTGTGCAACCAGTGGCCTCCTCTGGCCCCTTATTTGAACAAATCAACTAGAAAAAGAAAGTTTGTGAGATAAGAGGAAAAAGGACAACATTGCCTGGACACTTAATACTAAGGAAATATTAAGCAACTTTTTCTTTTTTAAAGAGTCCTCATCTTTTAAAGTTACAAATTGCAGTGAACTGATAAATGCTGAAATGATTATTATTCTATTTGTTATATGTGTAAGAACTCCCACAATAAAAAGCTTAAAACAAGCCTGTGGGCCCGGCCGGCATGGCTCAGTGGTTGAGCGTCGACCTATGAACCAGGAGGTCACGGTTCGATTCCTAGTCAGGGCACTTGCCCAGGTTGTGGGCTTGATCCCCAGTGTCAGGCATACAGGAGGCAGCCGATCAATGATTCTCTCTCATTATCAATGATTCTCTCTCATTATTGATGTCTCTCTCTCTCTTTCTTCCTCTCAGAAATCAATAAAATATATTTAAAATACAACAACAAAAGTCTGTGGGTCTTCCTCCCCCTCCCCCCAAGTTCCCGCACACTGTCCATCTGAGCTGGGAACGGTCTTCCAGGGGCCTACAGCGGCGTAGAGGATGGCATACCTGTCGATGAACTGGTCAATAATGACGATATCGCCGGGCTGTATCTCCTCCCTCAAGGAACCGCAAGCTGTGGTCACTATGACATGAGTACAGCCCTCCTCCTTCAGGGCCCAGATGTTCGCCTGATAGTTGACTTTGGAAGGCATGATGGTATGCTGCCTCCCATGCCTGCGGGAAGAAGAGCGAATGTGGTCGGTGAGTGAGCAGCACGTTTTAATTGTGTCAGAAGAGAAAACCAATTCACAGCCCTTTCCACCAAAGCGCTTCCATTGGCAGAGGGGTTGAAAAAAGACGCTGGGCCGTAACCAGCCAACTCTAAGTATAAACCATTCGGTTTTAAAGGGCGGTTCAGAGTCTGTGTCCTTATTCTCCTATCGACAGCAGGTACTCACTTACTTAGAATTCCCTGTCCAGGAAGCTGAGTTGTGTCTACCCAGTGGGACACCAAGCCCCCCAATCAGAGGCATCTGGTCTGTGATCCCCGACACAGAAAACAAGAGGTGCTCAGGAAGAAAGCCTCTGAATAGAAATAAAAGCTCAAGCTTCCAGGTGAAGCTCTCCCGTCCTTCTGCCCAGCCACCCAAATAAGTTAATAAAGCCTTTAAAACATTAGGAGGTTTCATCTGAGAACTGATCACTTCACGCATGACCCATGTTATGGGCTGAACTGTGGCCCCCTCCATTCCTACGCTGAGTTCCTAACCCCTGGGACCAGCAGAATGCAACCATATTTGGAGGTAGGGTCTTCAACAGGGTAATTAAGTTAAAATGAGGTCATTAGGGTGGGCCCTACTATAACACAAATGGCACCCTTACAAGCAGAGAACATCTGGAGAGATACGCAGAGAACATGTGTGAAGACACAGGGACAAGATGGTCACCTACAAGTGAAGAGGGTCATCTACAAGCCAGAGAGGCCTCCGAGAGACCCTTCCCTCGGGGCCCCCAGAGGAAACCAATCCCGCTGACACCTTGCAGGTGGACCCGAGACTTGATGCCAACCAATGGGATACAGCAGAGCTGCTGGGAGTCCCTCCCACGGGTAGGCTCCATCCTGACAGCAGAGACCCACCCACGGGCCTTGCAGCGGAGGGCTGCTGTCACGTGATCTGCCCCTGCCGAGGGTCACGTGGCAGAGAATGCGCACAGCCTCCAGGAGCTGAATTCTGCCAACAGCCACGCGAACTGGAATGAGGATCTGGAACTCCAGGTGAGAACAAGGCCTGACTCTACCTTGTGTGACCCCCGAACAGCGGACTGGGCTAAGCTGTGCCCACATGGCTGACATCCCCGATACTATGAGATCACGTGTGCTGTTTTAAGCTGCTAAATGTGTAGTTAACCGTTCTGCAGCAACAGAAAACCAATACATGTATTTTCTAAAAATGTGATGCATGCCGAAACCGGTTTGGCTCAGTGGATAGAGCGTCGGCCTGCGGACTGAAAGGTCCCAGGTTCGATTCCGGTTAAGGGCATGTCCCTGGGTTGCGGGCACATCCCCAGTGGGGGGTGTGCAGGAGGCAGCTGATCGATGTTTCTCTCTCATCGATGTTTCTAACTCTCTCTCTCTCCCTTCCTCTCTGTAAAAAAATCAATAAAATATATTTTTAAAAAAATAAAAAAAAAAGTGATGCAAATGATTTTTCTCCCTCTATACCGGGAACCCTGCAAAACTTATTGCGATAACAAGGGTGTAGAAACCACTTCAGGGACCCAAAACCGACACCCCGAAAACAGAACTATAGTAATATTCACTGAATGAAACAGTTTTCCTTTATCTTTAGAAAAAGAGTTTCAACTTTAGTCAAATGCATCCTATCTCTCATTGGATTGTTCTAACTACTCTCCCAACCTAAAAAGGGGATTCCCTTTAGGTTGATGAGATATGAATCAGTTTAACTTGCCCCAAACACCGTAAGGGGTGAATAAAGGTGACTGAAACACGTTGGCTCCACCAGCACATAAAACGCATACCTGCATCATTACTCTTTCTGGGTTTTAGGTTAAATTTAAATTATCCTTCAGTAGTCACATTTGAAAAGCTTAAGACACCTTACCTTGCCAGGAGGACGCAATCAACATTCTTTATCTTCCCCAAAATTAAGGCATCAGAAGGCTGCACACAATGAATAATGATTACAACTCAGCGATTTGAAAACATAGATGAACAATTAAAAAGCTGCCACTTCGACGGTTCCACCATGAAAGGTTCCATGGAAACTTGGGCGTTGGACCACACACTTTAAAGAAGAGTCTAGATTTGATGAATAATCAGTAAATATTTACGGAGGCCTTTACAAGCACAGAGGTTCACAGGAATTTGAAGGTTGCCTCAGGCTAGGTCCCGTTTAGTGAGACCTATTTGTAGCAGGCACCCCGGCGGACTCTGACGGTATGCTGATCAAATACAGCTGTGTTGGTATCTGTCAGGTGTGAGAGCTCCGTGGGCGGGAGGGCGGGGCAGGGGAAGAGAATTAAGAACTGAGCACTGGAACCTTTTGCTCTGTTAATCAACCAGAAGATGGCCAGGGGTGGCCTGAGGTAATGGAGAGAAAGGTTTTGAGAACCTAGGGGCTCAAAAAAACATAAGGCTAAGAAGTGAGCCAAGCTTATAGCACAGCAGTTCTCAACCTGTGGGTCGCGACCCCTTTGGGGGTCGAACGACCCTTTCACAGGGGTCGCCTAAGACCATCAGAAAACACATATATAATTACCTATTGTTTTTGTGATTAATCACTGTGCTTTAATTATGTTCAATTTGTAACAGTGTAATTGGGGGTCACCACAACATGAGGAACTGTATTAAAGGGTTGCGGCATTAGGAAGGTTGAGAATATAATATAACATAGCAGGACTCGGAAGACCTGAGATCGACCTAAGGACTCGCTGAAAAAGAGGGTTTGGTTGGGACCCTCAGATGCAGGGACCTTCAGAGCCGGATGGAAAACTGCAATGTTTTGAAGCAGCACGAGGAGCAGCCCCCTTTAAATAGAGAAGGAGGGTCTTACTGTATTCCCAGTTATGCAATCCTGTTACGGATCCCCACGACATCCCCTTTGGGGCCAGGGCTTACTGTGAATGCTGCTTCCTCCCATAGCCTTTCTCCTAAATTAGTGTGACACGACCTACATTACAGCTTCTAATGTAACCAGATTAGAAGCTGATTTACATGTTTTAAATGCAGAGAACTGAAGGGTACAGTTGCTATGTCTCAGATGAGTATGTGGCTTCTAGGAATGTAAATTGAGAAGTAATTTGCACATGTTCAGCAGCAGTACTTTTAATATAATTAAGTCCGGGCGCCCTTTCGAGACACTGTCTCCGCTGGTAGAACCCACTGACCGGACTCCTGGCCCCTCTCAGCCTGAGGCAGGCAGCCCCGGGGCTGACAAGACAACAGCCATTTAAAAAAATTATTTTAAACTTAAAAATCAAGCCAGCTGGTATGTCTCCATTAACTGGGTACTAACCTTGCCAAATGGAGTATCCACATACTTCTCGGTTCTTCCTTCTAAGATTTCTGGATCATCCAGGCCTGTTCCACCAATGATTCCAATCTACAGGGAGACCACAAAAAGGTGCCATATTTCACCAGTTTCCATTAGAAACAAGATCAGAAGCAAATTCGTTTACTCACATGCTCTTCTCCATTCCTGCTAGTTATTTTTTTTAAAATCTACAACTACTGACGAACAGTCATTCAACACACATTTGAAATAACCCAAACGTAGGTCACCCTTTTGGACTTTATCACATTTACTGCTGATAATTTAAGCAACAAATTAGTACAGAAAGGTACTCTATTTAGCTTCAGCAGGAAATCAATCCTCAAAATAGGCAACTGCGGTTGCAGAAAGTACACTCAGTAACCGATTTTTTATTCTCTACTAAATGGACTGTGGAATAAAGAAAGTTCAAAAGACTGCTGGGATGGAAAATATTCTGTATGGCCACTTCCTAATGATTTCTCCTCATCCCTCCATTAGATAAAGAAACACAAGAGATGTTCTTTCCTGAGCCACTAACATCGGAGCTGCAGGGGACCACAGACAGACCGGTCTAGAATAGCATGAAAGATCAGCCTCATGTATATTTGTGAAACCCAAATGCCATTCCTAGGTATGTATAAACAAATGAGTAATTCAAAGGTAGTTCTAATCTTTTAAAAGTTCCAGTGTCGTATTGCCGTTTCCAGAACCTAACAGTCCTTGAGACCAATCTAATTTGACGATGAAGAAACACAAACAAGAACAATTTCAGCCAAAACCGGTTTGGCTCAGTGGATAGAGCGTCAGCCTGCGGACTGAAAGGTCCCAGGTTCGATTCCGGTCAAGGGCATGTACCTGGGTTGCGGGCACATCCCCAGTGGGAGATGTGCAGGAGGCAGCTGGTCGATGTTTCTCTCTCATCGATGTTTCTAACTCTCTATCTCTCTCCCTTCCTCTCTGTAAAAAATCAATAAAATATATTAAAAAAAGAGAACAATTTCAAAGATAAATACAATATTAGCTGGCCAGTCAACGAAAAATTAGAGAAATGAAGTCGTTAGGAAGGTTGCTCTCCGGGCCGCTACTTCCTAAAGGAGAAACAATACTTAAATTGTCAGCAACAGGCGAGAGAGATGACACGTTACTAAGAAACCCAATGGAAAATGACATGAGCATTGCTTTAAATCTATTGTCACTTGAGTAAAGTCTCCACTAAGTGGGAGAAAGTAACTCCTTGAAGGGGAAAAAAAACGGGGAGTTAAAGATTAACTGAACATCTGAATAATTCAGATTGTGTTAACAAGTGGATTTAAATTAATGTGTGGGAAAAGGGTTACCTCTCCGGCCCTCAGTTTCCTGGAGAAAAAAAAAAAAAGTCGCCCTATCGGGTTTTGCTCAGTGGATAGAGCGTCAGCCTGCGGACTCAAGGGTCCCAGGTTCGATTCTGGTCAAGGGCATGTACCTTGGTTGCGGGCACATCCCCAGTAGGGAGTGTGCAGGAGGCAGCTGGTCGATGTTTCTCTCTCACCGATGTTTCTAACTCTCTATCCCTCTCCCTTCCTCTCTGTAAAAAAAATCAATAAAATATATATTTTTTAAAAAATCAACAAAACAGAAAATAAGGGCAATTTGGTGAGATTTTGCTGAAGAGCTGCCCGTTACAGGATTTGGAACTCTGCCTCCCCACAACTTCCTCAAGTGGCTAAACCTGTTTTTTTAAAAGATGTTTTTATTGACTTTTGGAGAGAGAGGAAGGGAGAGGGATAGACTGAAACATGGGTGAGAGAGAAACACCACTGACTGGCTGCCTCCTGCACGCCCCCTTCTGGGGATCAGCCCGCCACCGGGCCACCGGACGTGGGGTGTGCCCCGACCCGTGACCGGGAAGCAAACCGGGACCTCCGGGTTCATAGGTCAAAACTCAACCACTGAGCCACCAGCCGGGCTAACCCAGTGTGTGAAGTTGGTGCCACCTTGTGGTCCATTACTGAAACCACAGCAGGTTACATGCAGTCAAGTCTAACCACATTTGCCGGTTACAAATCACAGGTTCAAATCACAGTTTCACATTCACATTTCAAAGCAACAGAAATGTTCACTTAAATTATACATTTAAATCATGCCAGTTCAATAGAATTTTTTTTCTTTTAAATCACACTGTTTTATGCAATCCTAACCCTTCACCTGCCTGGCTTCTCCATTTTACCCTTCATTCCAAGTACCTCTAAAGGTACTTGTGGTCACACACACATCGTAGGGGACTAACACATCATCACCCCAGACCACAGAATTGAAGTGCTGACTCAAATTACTCTCAGTCTGCTCTTCAGGGATTTTATCGCTGATGAAAACTTCCATTTTGCAAAAACAACCCCCCCCCAAACACACACACACACACACACACACACACACCAAACAAACCCCAAAACAACAAAAAGCTTATGACCACTTTGACTTGGCTGTTTCTGGATGATCTCTGGGCCATAGCATCTCACATTCTAGACTCTCAGAGTCATATGTACAAAACGAACATGTTTTGAAACCTTGCTCTCAGTTTAGGCAAGCTAGCCCGAAGCTCGTAAGAAATGCTAATTGGGATCCTGCTGAAGTTCAGTGCCCTTGAGCCCACCCTCAGCACTCCCAAGCTCCAGTCCCCACCACCCTGACGCCATGACAACCCTGCATTAGGTAGCTGGTAATTCGGCCCTCACCAAGGAACAGGTAGTAAGTACTGGGCATGGAAGCAAGAGCTGCTACTGCTAGCCAGAAAGCCCAGCATGTGGTCTCTGGCCCTGGACTATGTGCAGGAGTGTCCATCCATTCACCCAACTGGCTCTGATTGTTCATGGAAACACTTACCTTGCAAGGGACACAGAACAAGTACAGCAATTGAATACTGCCACTCCAGGGAACTGGATTTCTAACCATTTCCTGCAGCGGCAGATTGAGGCCAGCAGTGCCAAGATGTGGTAATGTCGCCACCTGCTGGCTCCACGGCAAAGTACTGTGTCTGAGCACTTACATGTCGTAGGCACTATGGTAGGTGCTTCAGTCCTATGGGGCAGACCCCATAGTATTACACCCATTTTACAAAATTGAAAAGAGAAAGCATAAAAAGGAAGAGACTTATCCAAGAGCTAATCACAAGGAGCCACGCTGGAATAGCAACCCAGGCCTTTCACGTTGACCACTAAGACGTGCTACCTACCAATACCCACCTGGGAATCTTTATAACACCATACCCTAGTACAGTGATGGCAAACCTTTTGAGCTCGGCGTGTCAGCATTTTGAAAAACCCTAACTTAACTCTGGTGCGTGTCACATATAGAAATTTTTTTATATTTACAACCATAGTAAAACAAAGACATATTTTTGATATTTATTTTATATATTTAAATGCCATTTAACAAAGAAAAATCAACCAAAAAATGAGTTTGCGTGTCACCTCTGACATGCGTGTCATAGGTTCGCCATCACTGCCCTAGTAGAAAAGTTTTCTCTCCATCTTATGAGAAAACGGATGCTCTGAGAGGTCAAGTTCTGGCTGAAGGTCACAGAGCACGCTTAGAAACAGTGACTCTGGGCGTCTAAGTGAAGCCCCTGGGAGGGCTGGGGGTGGGGCAGCTCTCCATCAATGACCTCATCCACACTTGGGAAGCAATGACAAGATCTTCCTGGGCCTCCTGGGCCAGAAGCATCAGCCCCCATGCAGGCAGTCCCAGGCTGCCTAGGAAATGTGTTCCGGGGCTGAGATGGGATTTTGGGGCCAATTCTCCCCAGCCAGGACTTCATTACACAAGATAAAGTTCTGAATAGAAACCCCCTGATCAATCAAGATCATTGCCAAATTTTCATAGCTTAGTGTCATCCCACACTCTCCCACTGACACCGCCAAGCCAATCTTCGTAAGAGAGGATTGGACTTTCTGAGACGATGAAAGCATTTTGTTGACATGTTGGCTTACTTGGGCAGAATGGCTACTTCCAGCAATGTTGACAGGGCTCGTACGAACCCCTCCCCTCTATTTCCCCCGGTGCCTGGACCCAGGAGATTTCACATACCCACCTTGGTTTCACATTGAAGCACCATCACACTGAGGCCAGGACATACTACTTAAGGAACCCAGTCCTCCAGGATGGCATCTCAAAACACCATAGCCCCGAGCAGCTGAGACCAGCTCCTGCCAGGAGGAGGGCTGCCTCTGAGTGTTCAAGCTCTTGAAGCAAGAGAGCCGGGCAGCACTCCCTGATCTGAGTGCTCCAGTCCTTCAGCTCTGGTGGCCACTGACAAGTTTGGCAAGTGCAGCAGGCAGCGCCCTTCTTATTGAGCCAAACTGGCTCGGAGGCCTCCCAGGGCCTTGCAAAATCCCAGAAGTCCAGCTGTGTGAGGAGAAAGTGGCTAAACGTCTGCTTGGGAGGCCTGTTCAAAACCCGTGATATTGTCCACAGATGGAGCTGGTGGCTCCATCTCTGACAAGATAACCTATCTGTAAGCCACCCCCGCGGGTGATGGTTATGGGCTCACTGTGTCCCCCAAATCTATACCGTGAAGTCCTAGCCCCTGATACCTCAGAATGTGACTATTTTTAGAAATAAGCTCTTTGAAGAGATACAGTTAAAGGAGGTCTCTGGTGGGCAGGGTGGTATCCATTATGATTGGTGACCTCGCAAAATACTAGGACACAGACATGCAGAGGAAGACCATATAGTCACAGCAAGGAAATGGCATCTGCCAACCCAGGAGAGAGGCCTCAGATGAATCAACCTGCTGACACCTTGATCTTGAACTTGCAGCCTCCAGCACTGCCTAAGCCATCCAGTCTGTGGTACTTTGCTATGGCAGCCCCAGCCAACAAGTAAGTAACACTGTGTTCAGAACATCCTTGGTTTTTACTTAACCAACCTCCCCCTGCAAAGTCAAGATATTATTCTAATGGGTAGACATCCCTCCTGAAACGGTCCATTATTTTTTGAGGATTTTCCGGGAAGCTTACTGTACTCTCTAAAGCTCACCTTCCCTTGAGGACAGCAGGGTCCCTCCCAGTGTGCCCCCTGGGTCAGCTGCTTCAGCCGTGGGCAAACTACGGCCCGTTTGAAATGAATAAAACTAAAAAAAAAAAAAAAAAAAGACCCTACCCTTTTACGTAATGATGTTTACTTTGAATTTATATTAGTTCACACAAACACTCCATCCATGCTTTTGTTCCGGCCCTCCGGTCCAGTTTAAGAACCCATTGTGGCCCTCGAGTCAAAAAGTTTGCCCACCCCTGTACTAGACTCACCCGGGAGCTTTCAATACCAAAGCCCAGGCCACAGACTCCAGACATGCTGATGAATTGGCCAAGGCACAGTCTGTTTTCTTAAAGCTCCGCAGGTGGACCTCACACGCAGCCAGAACCGAGCACCTGCTCTAGGACCCGGACCGTGAAATTCTAAAATCAGGGCTCCCCGAGGGTCACAGGCTGAAGAATGGTCCCCGAGAAAGATCCTATCTGCCCCGTCCTAATTCCCAGAAGCTGCCATCATTACTTGATGTGATTAAAGATTTGGGGATGGGAGATTATCCCGGATTATCTGGGCGGGCCCTGAATACAATCGCAAGGGTCCTTGTAAGATGATCACGCGAGGAAGAGGGTGATGTGATGACGAATGCAGAGGGAGAAACGGGAACTAAGTGAGGCAGGTCACGGGGCAAGGAACGCCAGTGACCTCTGGAGGCTGGAAAAGGCAGTGAAACAAACAGATTCCTCCTTCGATGCTCCAAGAGGACTTGCCTTGCCCTACAGACACCTTGATTTGAACTGACAGAGAGCACATTTGCATGGTTTTAAGCCCTCGAGCTTGTGGTCATCCTTAAGGCAGCCACAGGAAACCAATACACTAAGAATCACCGGAAGAGCTTGTTAAGGTGCAGATGCTCAGCCTTTTCAAAGCTCCCTGGGGCAGTGGTTGTCACACCTTAGTGGGCATCTGTCTAGACTTGGGCCCTTCTAAACCCAGATGGCTGGGCCCCGCCCCCCAGAGCTCCGGATTCAGCAGGACTGGGGTGGGGCCCAAGAACCTGCATTTCTAACATATTCCCAGATGGGTGCAGAGGCACTGAGTCCTTTGAGAACCACGGTTTTGGAAGCTTCCGTAGCACAGACTAGAATACCATGAATATGATCAGTTATCTAGGGTCCACTGCACACAGTTCCTCACCTGTACCTACAGGCACACCTTTTTAAAAAAACATTTTTGTTTCAGAGTAGAAGAGAGAGGGAGAGAGGGCGAGACAGATAAAAGCATCAATATGAGAATCATTGATTGGCTGCCTCCTGCACGCCCTCTACTGGGGATTGAGTCCACAACCCAGGCATGTGCCCTTGATTGGAATCTGAACCCTTCAGTCTACAGGCCGAGGCTATATCCACCGAACCAAACCAGCTAGGGCCACACCTCCTTTTTATTGTGCTTCACTTTACTGCACTTCACAGATATTGTAGGTTTGTTGCATTTTGTTTTGTTTTGTTTTGTTTTTAACAAATGGAAGGTAAGACCCTCCACCAGCAAACAGATTACAACTTGCTTTATTGTGGCCGTCTGGAACCAAACCCTCACTATCACTGAGGTATGCCAGTATAAGGGAAGGAAAGAAATCCATAGAATTATAAGAATCAAATGAAAATAATGCATTAATATCTGTCACTGTCCTTGTACACCTTCCCACCTTTAGCGAAAACAAACAAAATCCAAATGAACTTCCTCAAAGCAGCAACAACAACAAAAAAAGCCCCTAACCTGGCTTTTCGGTGTGGGCCGGGACACAGCCTGGTGCTGCTCCATCTCCTTTCCAGGCAGACTCTGCCTCAGGGACTTAGCCCAGGTCCCTCAGCCAAGTGTGCACTGCTCTCCGGGGGTGCATGTCCTGCAATGCTCAGGACAGTCCTACAAAGACGGGAGCTGTCCTGACCAAAATGCCAGTGTCCCTGGGCAAAAAATACAGGCTCATGGGTCATTTCCAATTGGGGCATGTAGGTTGTCCCCCAGTTTCTGAGAGTCATTTAAAGACCTTGGATCTGAAGGCCTTGGCCAGCCACAGACAGCCAAGAGGCGAGCGTAAGAAGCCCATTCTCCAGTCTACATTCCATCCCCCTTAACGCCGTTTTGTGAACAGCTCACTAACCCACCTATAGTGGGACCATATCCCCTCCCTGTCATAGCAACTATAATAAACAAGACTTATTTTTAATCCCCCAGAGCAAAAGCTGGGAAGCTGCCTGGGGGACCCCCACACCCCCATTGAAGGAGGCCCCCAGAGTGCCCTGTCTGGTGCCAAAGACCTGTTCAGGCCCCTGCACGGTCAAGCATACCACCTGCCCACGGCTGATGCTGGGGTTCTCCCAGACACGGCTGTTATCAGTCCCTGTTATCAGTCCCAGGGGCGAGGGAGGCAGCTGGCTTCTTGCACTCCCTCTACAATCGCTCTTCCTTTAAGCTGCATGATCTCTTTAGTCCCACAATAAAACAGGGCACAGAGACCACAGGTGGGACTCAGGACTGTCTCACAACATCTAGTTGGTGGAATGTCAGTTACTATCTAGGTCCGACTGTATGATGCTGGGCACCTTAGCTGGCCTTTCTGGGCCTCGGCTTCCTATCCACAGAAAGGGGTTCGTGTGGCTCTTGCATCTTCAGGAACCTTCCAGCTCTGCATTCCATGATCTGGGGGCAGGATATGGTTTTTATCAGCCTATTTTGCTCTGGACACCAGCACAGGATGTTGCCTCAGGAGCCTGGGGACTTGGGTGTTGGCAGCATGGACTCTCCATAGCAAAGGCTTACCCTTCTAACCTCAAAGACAGCCAGGAGCAGGCAGGCCCAGCACGACGCGTACTTCTTCAGTTTATACTCAGCAGCTCGCCGAGGCCAAAAATATGCATCATTCCATATTACATCAGGCTCTCGCCACAGTGCCCTGCAGTGCCCGCTCCGCACTCAAATGCACTGCACCAATTTTACAGGGAGGCTGTGTGGCGAGGAGAACGCTGAACCAGGTTCCCGTGAGATGGTTTTAAATACCACCCCTCCCTGTTTTTACTATTTCTCTAAGTGTCTGGGACAGGTTTCCTGCTTGCCCACTGACAGCGGTGGCCAGGACACCTATCATTATTTAATTGTTGGAGAAAAGATATTCAAAACGAATCTCAGCTCCCCCACTTAAAAGCACTCCCACTGAACAAGTTTCAACACCCCAGCAAACCCTGCAGTAAACCCCCACTTTATAGATGGGCACCCAAGGAACTGGCTTAGCACATGAGCTTCATTAAAACTCTTTCTGCCTTTCCCCCCCTCCCCCTACTGGTAAGGGAGGAGTGTTCTGCAGATATATTTGAATGCAATGTTCTTTTCAAAATGAACAACCGAGTTTCAAATCTAAGCGTGACTACAACACTCCCCACCCCACTCCCGGTCATAACTGTCGCATGAAAAGCTGCAAGGGCCTAATAAACGAATAATCACTGTGACGGATAACAGGGAGCCGGCAGAGATCTGCCTTCTCCCCGGAGAAGTGAACACAAAGCGAGGAACCAACAGATACCTGGGTAAAGGAGGCGGGCCTCCTCCCTACCCCTGAGGCCAAGCATGTCTAAAGTTATCTGACTTCCTAGCCAATCATAAACAGAGAGGAGATCTTAAGTTTTATCGATTTCCCCTTAAGCACTGTAACTCGACACTCTCCCCGGACGCCAGCCAGGCCAAAAGTGTGTAAGTCCCAGGGAAGCTCGGGGCACCCCTCAGAACTTCAGAACTGTACCCTCCTCTGGCTCAGGATCCCACCGTCTTGTGCGGAGACCTGTACAAGTGCCAGCGGTTCTCAACCTGTGGGTCGCGACCCCTTTGGCGGTCGAACGACCCTTTCACAGGGGTCGCTTAAGACCATCCTGCATATCAGATATTTACATTACGATTCATAACAGTAGCAACATTCCAGTTATGAAGTAGCAACGAAAATAATGTTATGGTTGGGTCACAACATGAGGAACTGTATTTAAAGGGCCAGAAGGTTGAGAACCACTGATTGAAACCGATCTCTGACTTTCAAGATCGCAAACAAAGCAGTTTAAAGCCAGAGGCCTCCACCGAGGGAGCCGCCTGTACTCCAGGTCCGCGCTGCAGAAGTCAGAATGCCTGAAGCAACGTGCTGCAGGGGGCACTTCAGGGGAAGGCCTACGTTTGGAAGAAAAAAAAAAAAAGAAGCCGGAAGCTTGTAAAAGAGCAAGCACGTTAGTTCTCCCACGTGGGCCGCGGGCAGAAAGCGGAATCAGAGCGGAAGCACGAGGAGACGGGCTCCGAGCTGCAGGCACGCTGCTAGCCCCAGCCGAGCGCATCTCCGGGAAAAGCAGTCCCACTCGGGAAAGGCTGGCGCGCGGCGGCGCTCTGCCCACAGCCCCTCTCCAAAGGGCTTGCCCACACCCTGCACGGTGAGGGCGCAGCTGAGACCAAAGGTGGAGGGGGCGAGCTTGCAAGCTTTCCCTCCGGCCCGCTCCCCCCCTTCCCCTGGGCGAACCCGTCCTGGTGCAGTGCCCCAGCCCTTTCCCGCCTCGGCGGGGGCGCACGGGCAGGGCACCCAGGCTGGGCGCACGCCCCCGATGCGCGGTCCCCCCCGGGCGGGAGCGAGAGCGCAGCGGGCAGGGGCGGACCGCAGCCCCCAGGACGGCTAATCTCACCTTCACGGCTGGGAGGGTGGCTCCTGAGGCCATGTCTGCGCCGGGAGGAGGCTGCGGGATGGGCACACGGAGAGAGACGCGGAGCCCGATGGAGCGCGCGGCGCGGGACCGAGCAGTGCGGGTCCGGAGTGGCTCTGACTCCTCCTCTTCCTCCCCGGGACAGCTGGATTGGCTGCTGGCGCGGGATCTCCCCCGCCGCCCCCCTCCTCAAATCGGGGGTTCCCGCGTCCCGCCCAAGTGCAGACTTTTCCGGTTCCCCATGGGTTTGTGTTTTCCCCATCCCCGAGGTAACGGGTTATAACAACGATAGCAGTGGAGACCGTTTACGGAGCGCGTGTAGGGTGCCAGACTGCTGTGCACTTTAACCAGCCGCGTTAACTTTAGCAGGAGCCCCACAAGGAAGAGCAGCATCCCCGCTCTGCCAAGTATGGCTGGCTCCTCTGTGAAATCTGGCTGGCCTGCGCTCAGCTCGCGCGGGGGAAGGAGGGGGTGCATCAGCGGCAGAGGGAGCGGACTACGGCTTACTCATCTCTAGTGGGAGGGGAGGCTCTTAATACGCCGAGACCGCGCCTAGCTCCCAGCCTGACATGACAGGGCCAGCACCATCTTTAACCCCTGCCACTGGGCAGCATCCATTCGGGCTGCAGGCTCCTGTCTTCATCATTTCACATTGGCCGGTCCCCTCCAACACACTCCAACACACACACACACACACACAAACACACACACACACACACACACACGATCCTCCTGGATCACAGATATAACGGAACATTTGGCCACTACTTTGTCAGTGGATTAGAGCCTGGCTCTGGAAGCTGAGGGGAAAAGCTAAAAGTTCTATTCACAAGCAGCCACTCTGGATAGAGCAGAACATTGTCAAAAAAATATCTTAAGAGGACAATAAGAAAATTAATAGTAATAATAATAAAATTTAAAAATTGCTGCCCCTTTTAATTCCCAGGCAGGCATAAAATCCTCAGAGATGTGTGAATTGGTGTAAATTCAGGCTTAAAAACCTCAGTGTCATCATGGACTAGTAAATTTACGGTGCAGAGACAAGGGAGTTGGACAAGTAGGACTTGAGGAGGGGAGTCAGATCAGAGGAACGGCTGCCAAATGCATTCCTGAGTCTGTCTGAGTGTCATTGTAGGTTTTTGTAGGTTCAGGATGCCCAGTTATAAGCGATGAACAAATCACTTTACTTCAGGTATGGTAGTTTACAGTTCACATGGCAAGACTCCACAGTTTTTATAAGACATTCACGGAGTGATTTACATAAATACTTGGTTTTCTATCATGATGCTCCATTGCCCTTTGTGTTGGCACACCCTGAGGCTGTTCCTTTAACTTGGTTGAGTGCCTTGACTCATTAGTGGTGACCACTCTATTTTTGACAACAATTACCAGATAATCAGGTTTCCTAAGAAATAATCTTAGGGAGGATTTTCAATGATTTGTATTCTGCTTTGGACAAGCTTAAAGAATGCCATAGAGGATCTTTGTGATTAGCTGGTTATAAATTCAGAGAGAGCTCAATGGTTCTTGCAACTATTCATGGTGCAAAAGTAATAATTTTCCTCATGGGAAGGATACATAGAGTTAGGAAGTATCTGGGTATAATAGCAGCTGCCGTTATGGAAGTCCTTGCATTCCCTTGCTGGCCTGACAGCAGTAAACTATGGGGAAAATTATTCTCTATATTTCTGAAAAACAGATAATTTTCTAAGTATATAAATAATTCTCTTTCAAAAAATATTTGAGTTCTTGGGAATGTTTTGCTTACAAGTGTAAATCTATCCTGTCAGGAATTTGAAATGATTAAAAATGAAAGACATTTTTGAAAAATGCTTAAAATATTTAATTGAATATAATTACAAAAGAGAACTGAGGGGAATAATTCTGTTCAGTATAGAAATATTAATCCAATCATCAATGAAAAACTTATGACATTTTTCCTCATACCCAATTTAAAATAGAATAGAAAAATTTGTAAGTTGAAATTAAATATTGAAGGAAAACTTGTTTTTAATTTTGTGACCTTAATAAATTGAACACTAATTTTAAACTAAATAGCTTTTAAACACTTCTTAATACACACAGAAACCTCAACTCTGGAATATTAAACATAAAAACAAAATATTCACATTGATTATTCCACCGGTAGAGGAAACTGGCCAGACTGAAGAGCATGAGGAACAGTCTGCAGGTGAGTAAAAGGGATAGTAGATACCTCGTTCAAGAAGTTTGGATGAAGAAGGAGGAGACATTGGAACATGATAAGAAAAAATAGGAAGTCAATGTTTTTAATAGATTTGTAAGCACAGAGTGAAGTTCACACAGAAGGAAAACTGGGAGATACTAATAGAGTGAGAAGGCTAATGAGGCAGGACCCCAGAGGATCCCAGAGGAATGGCATTAGAAGCACAGGTAGGGACGTGGTCATACATCAGCAGACAGAGACATGGGTCTGGAAGGAAGGAGGTAAGAAGGGGGCTCTAGATAAATTTGAGGTAGGTATTGTGGCTCTAGCTGGTTTGGCTCAGTGGATAGAGCATCGGCCTGTGGACTGAAGGGTCCCGAGTTTGATTCTGGTCAAGGGCACATGCCCAGGTTGTGGGCTCGATCTCCAGTGGGGGGTGTGCAGGAGGCAGTCCGTCAATGATTCGCTCTCATCACTGATGTTTCTATCTCTCTCTCCCTCTCCCTTTCTCTCTCTGAAATCAATACAAATGTATATAAAGAGTAGGTGTTGTGAACCTATAGGACATCACTCCTGATGGCCTAATTTTCTCCAGAAAGTGGGGGTTGCATAATGGGTTTGAGGATAGATGGTAAATTTTGGGATGGCTGTGGAACCATGTCAGCTTACGGATGTGGATTTGAAATAGTACCCATCTGCAAGGGTATACAATAGTGGGGAAGGAAGAAATTCTATCCTTCTAGGTTCTTTCGGCTGGTCTAATAATTAAATCCACAGAAGACATATTAACAAGGTAAAATAACCAAATTTAATTACTTGCATATATATGGGAACTCCATGTATATGAGAGGTTCAGAGACAGAAAGGTAAAATAAGGTATATATAACATCCTGAGCTAAGGAATGTAATATAGAGAAGAGGAGGACAATTGGTAGTTTGATAAGAAGAGCAGATGTTCAGTGATTAGATGTTTGCCCTGCCATAGAGATAGGTCATAAAAAGTTAGCTCTGGTAATAACTCATTATGGGTCAGGCCCCTGATTTAACATTTCTAGGTAGTTACGGTGGGGACAGACGTTTCTCTTGAGCCCACAGGGTCTCTATTGCCATCAGCTCAAAAGAATCCACGTGCCCTCAACTCTGGAATATTAAACGTAAAAACAAAATACATTGATTATTCCACCCAGAGAGGAAACTCTTAATGGGGAGGTTTGCTCTGAACCCCTTAATATTTTCCCTGATTAGTCAGTAGAGATTGACTAATTAGTTAGGGGTTCAAGGAACAAAGGTGTTGGGGAGGTGAGTTTATATTATCAACCACGGGAGTCCAGCCTTCTAGCGAACAAACACGCCAGGATGGGTGAAAGTGAAGGACTGGGGAGGTTGAATTCTCCCGGAAATCTAAGAGCAGTGATGGCGAGGTGAAGGGGTGTGAAAGATGGAAGGAGGGCAGGTCCT
>NW_005871269.1:1728790-1739886 GCF_000147115.1 Myotis lucifugus | reverse complement strand
GTTTTATTTCTTTTTCTTTTTCTTCTGTGTGTTTTCCGCATTCAGGGCTTGCGAGGAAGAGGACAGTGGTCACTCAGGATCCGATTGCTGGAGGGCCCTGGCAATCAAAGCCCACAAGATGGTCAGAGATGACACAGAGAGGTAGAGCCTCACAATAGTCAGTTTTATAGAGGTCATGGAAGCAACCATTTGGAACTGGCAGTGAGGAACCAGGAGGATGCCACCCTCCACCATGGGCCCATGTGAGGCCTTTCAGCCTCCCCATGAGAAGCCTGTGGAGGGAAATGGTGACTAGGTTTCAATAAAGTCAAGGAGATGGAACAGGTGATCTGGAAGGAGGTTGAGGTTGGAGCGGAGCTTATTAGTGATGAAACAACTATTTCACAGAGTGCAGTGGAAAATCCTATATAATAAAAGCCTAATATGCGAAGTGTTCGACCAGTCGCTAGATGCGCACTGACCACCAGGAGGCAGATGCTCTGATTGGTAAGTTAGCTTGCTTCTGGGGTCCAGCAGATCAGGAATGGGTGAGACGGGCCAGACATGCCCTGGAGCCCTCCCGCGTCCCTCCCTGGCCCCGATCGTGCACCAGTGGGGTCCCTCAGCCTGGCTTGAGCCCTCTCATAATCTGGGACCCCTCAGGGGATGTTGGAGAGCCAATTTCGGCCAACCCCCGCAGGCCAGGCCGAGACCCCACAAATCTGTGCACCGGGCCTCTAGTGTATTTACAAAATGCTGAGGGAAAATGGAAGAGGGGAGTTCTTAATCAAATTGGGAAAATCCAGAAAGAACTTCCAAAGGAGGTAATCAGGGTTCTGAAAGACAGATCCCAGTCAGCTCTGTAAATGAGGGAGGGAGGAGGAGAGGGGAGGTAAGTGTCAAGTTTTAAGCTGAGGCATAATATTTCATGGAGATAAGGCACATCTATGGTATTGCCCTAAGTTCCAAGTGGCTGGATTGAAGAGGAGGTCTGAAGTATTGGTGATCGCTGAGGCAGCTTCTGATCAAACTGAAAATATCTCTAAACTGTGAAAATCTGTCTAAACTGTGAAAATACCTCTTGCTGGCCAATAGGAGCAGAGGTCAGAGAAAGGAAGCACGGTGTGCTGAGCTATATAGGCCTCCCCAGAGATTTTGCACAGGATGCAACATTTTATTCTGGACCATCTGACAATAATTGCCAGAATTAAAGCATTAAATACAAATCTTGCTCCAAAAGAAAGATACTCCTATTAAACTCATTTAGCCCTTTATTTAAAAGCGCAGCAAGTTGTCCCCTTCAGACTGGTAGGACGGGATTACATCCTGTTCACTGTGCCTGCCCTCTCTCTCCTTCCCTACTTCCTCTCCTTGCCTGTTCTCCCCTTCCATCCCCTCCCCCTGTCTTCAAGCTCAGACTATTATTAAGCCCTGGCATCAAAGATTTGGCACAACCAAATCGATGGATTCTGGGGACACTAGAATAGATTTTCATGTGATTTTGCCTTGAAATTCTTCGTTTTTCTTTCCTTGTCACAGCGGTCCGTTTTGTGTCCCAGTCATCTTGCATAGAGCATGGCTATAGGTGCATAGTATGGCTTATATTCACTCATGGAATGAAAAAAACACATTCATTGTTTTTAGGTTCAAGCAAAAGAAAGACCAGAAACGCTAAGAAACTTGAACAGCAGGGGGCAGCAAATGTTTGCCTTTTTTGTTTTTTAACCAAGTCAACATTGTCCAATGCTTGAGTCATATTGGCTTCATATAAAAAGAAAAAAAAGAGAGGAAGAAAGAGAAGAGATGGGTGTTATGATTTAAAGGTCGACTCTAAAAGGCAAGTGTACTGTAATTTACTTCAGTGGCTTCTAGAACAATGCGTGTGGTTTTTCTTCGTTCTTTCCTCAAGGACCCCCTATTTATGTAGTACATACCAGTGGCCAGCAGATGGCAGCACTTTTCAAGGGTCAGGAATATAGAACAAAGTTTGGGGGGGGGGAAATAAAGCTTATTTGGGCATGAAATCTTTATTTAAAAAAAACCGATGGGTAGTTTTTAAGTAGGGGATCAAGCCTTTTAGGTCTCAAATATCTTGATGAAAGTAAGGTGGAAATTTAACCATAGGTACAAAGGCACATTGTTCATTTTGAAGCAAGATGATAACTAAAATGTTTTAAAATATCAAGTTTGAGACTTACAAAAAGGAGCTGCTGTAATTGATGGAAATCATTTGGATTTTGCTGTGTACTTTAAGAATGTATCTTTATCAGATTTCTCCACGATCAATTCACAGACGTCAGCCAAGAGAAGGACATTTGCACGCAGACACAATGCTTCCAGATTACTGATTAATAGCACTAAATGACTTCTTGCGTTGTCCTTGGCTACCTTAGTTAAGTGTCAACAGAGGAACTCAGCGTCTCCTACGTATATCAGGTCTTCACCTTTTCTAAACACTTAACTGCTTTAGTTGGATATTTATAATCAGATTAAAAGCAGGAACAATGTCTCTTGTTTGAGTACTTTAACTGCAAAGGAAAATGCAGACCCACTGGTTTCTGAGTGACACTTGCCCTGAAACTTCAAACAGGCCTGTGAAACTTCCCTCTGGGTGAAGGGGCAGAGGCCCGCCTGTCTAACACTGATGTCTTTCTCAGGCATTCTCTATCCTTAGCCAGGAGATAAATAATAACTGCTTGAATGGGAGTAAAAAGCATCCTGTGGCATTTCTGCGTATAATGAAAAGTCCCCTGCCTTTGGCTGTTTGATTTCCCACGTGAAACCCAACATGGATTTTGCTACAATAACAAAGAGCTAGAAAAAACAGAAGGGCGTGTTTGCTTAAATTGCTGCTTGCACCCAAAGAAACTCCCTAATGGGGTTATCACTGGGTCAGGCTGCACTCTGTTTTCACCAGGCCTGAGTCAGGGGCAGAAGAATTCAGATAGCTAGGTGGGTTTAGGCTCTTAGAATACCACTTTTTAAGTAAAGTTTTGCCTTTCTGGCAAAAGTCTCTGAGCCCTTCTATTTGGCTAGCAACTGAAAGAGGCATACGAAAGGAATTAGAAATACTGAAGAGTCGTCAACTATACGAAATGACCCTGAGATTTAATTTTATCTCCAAAGAATAATGTCTTCAATCCTTATGGGTCAGGGACCCCAAAATAAGGTCCTTTTGCTCAGTGTCACTTGCACCAATAGAACGAGACTGTATTTGGTAAAGCAGAGCAGAAACTTTATTCTTAGATCAAAGAATGCAGAAGGATGAGCTTATGCCCTACAGCAGTGGTTCTCAACCTTCCTAATGCCGCGACCGTTTAATACAGTTCCTCATGTTGTGGTGACCCCCAATTTCATTGTTACAAATTGAACATAATTAAAGCATACTGATTAATCACAAAAACAATATGTAATTATATATGTGTTTTCCGATGGTCTTAGGCGACCCCTGTGAAAAAGTCGTTCGATCCCCAAAGGGGTCGCGACCCACAGGTTGAGAACCGCTGCTCTACAGGTACCTTCGCCCCGGTCTGAGAAAATCAGAAGTCCACAAGGATTGGTGGGAGGTCTGTGGGTTCAGGAGTATGGATTTCCAAGAAAAAAGTGGAGGCTTTGCATTGTGGGGAACATGCAAAGTTCCTAAACATGCTTGGAACATGCCTGGCCATACATCGTATGTCTCATTTTAATGTTAAGTCTCCACTGGGCATGATTTTAAGCAGGCTCCTGAGTGGAAGTTCCTCAAAGGTCACTCGGGAAAGGGTTTGGGGTGCCATCCTGGATCTTTTTAGTGCAAGCCCCTTTCTTAGCTGAGGTCCTTGGGTTTCTTATCTGGTCCTTGCTGGCAAGCTTAGCTCGCTCTGGAATGTCCATCCTTTCCTGTCCAGCCTGTTTTGTCAGAGGATATGTTGGGAGAATGAGAGAAGACAAGAAAGTTGGTGACGCCCTAACCGGTTTGGCTCAGTGGATAGAGCGTCGGCCTGCGGACTGAAGGGTCCCAGGTTCGATTCCGGTCAAGGGCATGTACCTTGGCTGCGGGCACATCCCCAGTAGGGGTGTGCAGGAGACAGCTGATCAATGTATCTCTCTCATCGATGTTTCTAACTCTCTATCCCTCTCCCTTCCTCTCTGTAAAAAATCAATAATATATATATATTTTTTTTTTTTAAAAAAGAAAGTTGGTGGTGTACCACTGGGACAATAACACAGCTCCATATGGGAGGAAATGTGGCTTAGAAGCATGGGCTCTGACTCTCTGTTTGGTGTTGAATCGTGTTACATGCTGCTACAGTTTCCGCATCTGTGAAATGAAGACGAGGGTGTAGGGTTGGTGTGAAAGTTCAAGTTCATACTCGTGCAGCACTAGGAACATAGTATTACATGTGCTAATGCTGAGGATGCACCAGGCACTGCATTAGGGCCTGAGAATACAGAGATTGGTGAGATACTGTAACCGCTTTGGGGGAGCTTAGAATATTTTAGGGGGGGGTCAGGTAAATAAAAAAGAACAAAATATTACAGGTGTAATTGGGAAGTTGCATAGAGTTCGGGGAATGGAGGACACGGGACAGTGTGGTGAGTATGGCCTGGGCGGGGGTGAGGGATGTCTTGAGGAAAGGCCCTGGAGTTGAATCATGAAATATGACTATGCGTTGGTGCTAACGCACTCAAGGGGTTGGCCTCTTGGGGTTCTCTATTCCAGAAGGAGACACTGTTGTGGCTGGGAGTTTTATTTACTTACAGCGAGCAAAGGGGACAGGGGATTCATAGCCAAAGCACTGCTTCTGCAAGGGAGGCTGGGCCATTGCTTATATCACTATTTGGCAATTCCGTGTTGATGTCTTCTCTGCAGTTGGATACTTTCGTCCTTTGAGTTCCTGTCCGCTCAACCCGGTTACAGCTGAATCTGGCAAGAAGTTAAAAAGGGGGGAGGGGCCAGGAGGGGCTTGTCAACAGGTGACTGAAGGCGGGGCTGGGGAGCCAGTACCTGAAGGCACGGAGGTGAGAGCCGGGGTGATGCATTTCCAGCGCTACCGTTACCCGACTCTGAACAGAGCACAGGTCGGTGTTTCGGTGCAGTTTGTGGTGAAGTCCTGCAGGTGGGTGAACGGCAGAGTCGAGCATTGCAAAGTGGGGCCCGTGGACTGAGTTTGGAAATTTGATGGGTGTTGTTCAGCTCACTCAGCATTTCTAAAAAACAAGGCATCCACATTTAAAATTTAGGAGGTTTTACATGGAAAAACCTGGATTTTCAGGCTTTCTAGAAAATTTGGATGGTCTGGTCTTGTAATAATACTGCTTTCATTCCCCGCACAGCACCGAGGCACCACGTGTGCCGCCAGGTTGTCCCAGAGGGCACCCCCCCCCCCCCCCCCAGTCCATCAGCATGTGTGTCTCTGGTCTTTATATAACGCACCGTGGAGTTCTGGCTTTATTCTGTGGGGCATACGGAGCGTTGACATGTTTCAAGAAGGAGAGTCTACTGTGATCTAATTTGCGTTTTTGTGTGGAGAATGGCTTGAGGGAAAAGATGCAAAATTGTTTCCAGCTTTTAGCAGACGTCTTATCAGAAGAAGTGTCTGGACCCACCCCGGGGCAATTAAACCTCATTGGCTTTTACTGTAAGATTTTATTAGAAAATCGAATCCATTCTTTGAAAAGTGTGACCTCTAATTTGGTTATGGAAGAGCGGTCAATCTTCTAGGCTCCTCTGTTACTTGTAAAGGTTCGCAAGTGGTCTAGGATTTTAAGAGGAGAACTCAGTCTAGTTTGGCAGCGCCTTTAAGGACTGATAATGAAGTAAAATCAGATCTTAACACACCGGGAAAGGGCTAAAGGGGATGCATATATTTCAACAGAAGAAGGGGCTGTTACAAAACAAAAGTTGCTGAGAGGCAACCAAGTATTTCTGGCGGAGTGGGCTTTGCTATCTAAAACCTGCTCTTACTGGTAGAGACAGCCCCCCATCTTCAGACTGCCCGGGGAAAGGGCACCTGACTTAAATTGGGGTGGTAGATACAAATAAATGGAGGGTTTTTCTGGCTTGTGGTTCAGGCCCCTGACGGATGGGCAGATGCAAAGCAGAGACAGCTGTGCTGGGTTCAGAACCACACCAGGGCACAGGCTGGTTCGGGTGTCATGGGCTGGGGAGAAGAAAGAGACTGCTGCTGAGCTATGCCCACCTCTGAGAAACCCAGTTTCAACTTCTGTGTTACACCTAAAGTTTGCTGAACAAATGTGGAGAACCGCTATGTGCATAGTTTTTGTCAATGCTCTGCTTTTAGGGGGTCTGTTGCTATTGTAAATATTGTTAGAAAGGGTGCATTTAAATAAGACACAGATTTTGGCCTCAAGGAGCTTATAGTCCAGGGGAGGAAATCAACCTGCACACACGTAACTGCAATTCAGAGAAGCGTGACACAGAGTGCACCTCAGGGGCAGAGTTGGGTTGGGGGGGGAGGCTCCTGGCCCAGAAGAAGCCATGAATCCTGATTTGTGGGTTCAAACAATCAGTCTTTGGGAAGAAGCAAATGAAAGTATATTTTCCCCCAAACTTTTCTGTGGGAATGCCCTAGGAATAATTTTGGGGACAAAAGCGTAATAGAATTTGCAGCTAGACGCGGCCAATGAGAGGTGAATATATTCTAACCGTGCACTTTATGTAGAGATTAAATCCGAGCAAAAGTCCCATAGCTTTGAGAAGTAAACTCCCTTTCCCATAAGGCAGCAGACACTTCCATGTATTTCACTTCATGATCACTTTAATGAAAATCAAAACCACTGACTGGGAAAAATGCAGGTAAAGCTGTGAAAATTGAGGTCTGTGAGATCTTTCCTGCATCTTTGTTCAGATTAAGTGTTACAAACTTCACACGGAATCAAACTTCATTTACAAAACATCCTTGCCCTAGCCGGTTTGGCTCAGCGCATAGAGTGTTGGCCTGTGGACTAAGGGGTCCCAGGTTCGATTCCAGTCAGGGGCATGTACCTTGGTTGCGGGCACATACCCAGTGGGAGGTGTGCAGGAGGCAGCTGAATCGATGTTTCTCTCTCATCGATGTTTCTGATTCCCCATACCTCTCCTTTCCTCTCTGTAAAAAAATCAATAAAATATATTTAAAAAACAAACAAACAAACATCTTCTACCTCAATGAATCTTTAAACCCTTTCTAAGTTGATTCACTTTCTTAAAAATATATTTAAAATACTATGGGGCTTTTTTGTTTTGTTTTTTATTTTAATTATAGTTTAATCTCAATGTTATTTTGTATTAGTTTAGGTGTACAGCATAGTGGTTAGATGATCATTTAATTTACACAGTGTTCCCTTGATATTTTCAGTTCCCACCTAGAACCATACATAGTTATCTCTATATTATTGACTTCTTTGTTGTTATTATTGTTTGTTAATCCTCATCCGAGGGTATTTTTCCATTGATTTTTTAATTTTTTTAAATTTCTTTTAGAGAGAGTGGAAGGGAGGTTGAGAGACAGAGAAACATAGATGTGAGAGAGACACATCGACTGGTTGCCTCCCGCACATGCCCTGACCAGGGCTGGGGATTGAGCCTGCAACCGAGGTACATGCCCTTGACCGGAATCAAACCAGGGACCCTTCAGTCTGCAGGCCGATGCTCTATCCACTGAGCCAAACCAGCTAGGGCTGACTGTTTTGTTTGTTTTAAAGAAGTCTCAAGTGGCATCAAATAATATGCCATGGATATGATATATAAATTTTCTCCCTCAACATAGCAGTGCCTCTTTAAATGTATTAAGTTTATTATACTATATATTATATATAAATATTATATATATAAATATTATATATATATCCCTCAACATAGCGTAGATCATGTAATTTTGTGTTTTGCACTTTGTAGAAAAAAATCCCATTAGAAGAATCCTAACATGTTTTGCAAATGTGCCTCGGAGTAGATTTTAACCATTGTCCTTTCCTCATCTGGCCACTAAAGAAAAGCAGGACTGAGAGTTGAAATGACTTATGCCAAGTTGACAAGATTAGCAAGGCTTAGCCCTGACTCTGGCTGCCAGAGGCCACATGGTCTAACTGCTGGTCACTGTGGATAAGGCATTTCTGGCGCCTCGCCTCTAAGTGAATTAGCTTGGTAGTCAGTAAAGCAGGGAGGATAAATTAGTGACTTCCTCCTACCTACTGAACGATTTGCTCAACATCTTGTACACTATCCAGGTCACCCAGATAAAAATCTAAGGGAAAAACCCAGCAAAGTCCAAATAGCCATTAGTAGTCCCAGAGAATGAAAGCAATTTCTAACTCAAAGGTAGTTCAACAAGCTTGTTTGAGCTGAAAATTAATCTTTATGCATTTGCTGTTTCCTTCTATCTCAGGTCGCTTTCATTATTGCTGAAATATTTAAATCTTAATCTATTATATATAAAAAAAGACATCTGGCTGGTTTGGCTCAGTGGATAGAGCGTCAGCCTTCAGACGGAAGGGTCCTGAGGGTTTGAATACAGCCAAGGGCACATGCCTGGGTTGCAGGCTCAATTACCAGTAGGAGGTGTGCAGGAGGCAGCCGATCAATGATTCTCATCATTGATGTTTCTCTCTCTCTCCCTTCCTCTCTGAAATCAATATATATATATATACACACACACACACACACACACACACACACATATATATATATTTTTTAAATAATACTGATTCTTAGGAATGAGCTAGAGAAGAGGACTAGTTTGGGGAGATGAATCAGTATTCTAGGCCTACTGAAAATGTCAGCTCAATCCTGTGCAAGAAAATCAGTGGCTTGTTCCTCTAAAAGAAATCTATCTATACTGGGTATGTGCACAGGATGACACTCAGAGACCTTCACTGTTGAGTAAAAGCAAAAAGAATGCTATGTCATCTGGCACAAACGCCCAAGGTATAATTCCCTGTGGGCTTTTCTTTATGACAGGGAAATAAATACCCAATTGTTACAACATTTTTTCCTAGCCTGTGCCTCTGCATTTATACCACAGGAAACGGACTTCCTATGATTTAATTGTACAGGAGTCCCCTCTTATCCACAGTTTTGCTTTCTGTGGTTTCAGTTACCCACGGTCAACCCTGATCCAAAAACATTAAATGGAAAATTCCAGTAAATGAGGCATGTTTTAAATCGCTCACCTTTCTCCGTAGTGTGATGAAAGCTCCTGCAGCCCCTCGCAAGAGGTGATTCATCCCTTCGTCCAGGGTGTGTGCACGCTGTTGATGCTCGACGCCCATTAGCCGCTTAGTCACCATCTTGGTTATCAGATCCACCGCTGTGGCACTGAAGTGCTTGTGTTCAAGTAGCCCCATGTTAATTAATAATGGCCCTAACGCTCAAGAGTAGTGATGATGGCAGTTTAGATACGGTAAAGAGAAGCCATAAACGTGCTTCCTTTAAGTGAAAGTTGATTACAGTACAATGAAACACTTTGAGAGGGAGACCACATATACATAACTATCAGTGCAGTGTATTGTTATAATTGTTCTATTTTGTTATTAGTGCTGTTAAATACTTACTGTGCCTAATTTATAAATTAAACTCTATCAGAGGGATGTGTGTGTAGGAAACAACATAGTATATATGGGGTTCAGTATATGCAGGATGTCAGGCATCCACTGGGGATCTTGGATCTTATCTCCTGCCACTAAGGGGGGAGTACTGCAGTTCTTTCTCCATGTGGAAGCTCTCACCTGCAATGCAGTGTAGTGTTCACAGAGAGCCGTGTAAATGAGAATGCATGGTCATAATCTTTATCCCAGCATGCAACACAGAGCTGACTGCTCTGCAGAGCCCACTGTATTAACTCTCCCTGGATAAGTTCTAGAATAAGTTATAGCAGAGGCTGGCTTATTAGGAATGATAGTAAGGATGGAGTGCTATTCCTGGTTTTTCTGAATTCTTAAAACTACATAATTCTGAAAGAGTTAGAGAAATCCTCATGGAATTTGGCAAAGAACTAAAGAGACTTACTTTCTACACCTTTTCTCTGAATGGACAAGTTTACAGAAAATCTCTCCTTTGTTAATCATTCCAGCAGTGGCAAAACCATAGTCTAGGACAACTTGAAAAGAGAATAATTTATCTTTCATCTTTTTTTAAAAAAATATATTTTATTGATTTTTTACAGAGAGGAAGGGAGAGGGATAGAGAGTTAGAAACATCGATCAGCTGCCTCCTGCACATCTCCCACCGGGGATGTGCCCGAAACCCAGATACATGCCCTTGACCGGAATCGCACCTGGGACCCTTCAGTCCGCAGGCCGACGCTCTATCCACTGAGCCAAACCGGTTTCGGCATCTTTCTCTCATCTTGAGATGAGGTTGCCAGAGGTTGAATTCTGTCTGTCCCCCTTTGTAGCTGAGTGACCTTGAAAAAAGTTATTAAACTTCCTTGGGTTTCAATCTCCTCATCTATAAAATGGTGATATTGATAGCACCCACTTAATTGGGTTGTTAGATAAAATATATAAGGTACTTAGAATAGGTCTCAGCCCTAGTAAGCACTTAGTACATATTAGCTACTACTGTTATTAATTTTGAAATGATTATATTAAAAATTTGTAGTCCCTTTTTATCTTAGTCCAAATTCC
Organism: Myotis lucifugus; assembly: GCF_000147115.1. NCBI lineage: Eukaryota > Metazoa > Chordata > Mammalia > Chiroptera > Vespertilionidae > Myotis > Myotis lucifugus. The sequence continues at coordinate 1,729,302 of NW_005871269.1, read as the reverse complement.
ACATATTTTGGGGGTATAATCTCAGTGCACATACAATTGAAAACTTACTTATTTTTTTCATAGATCTCCATAAATATTTTGTCATGTGACTGCATAGACTTCATAAGTGTTACTTTTTTTTTTTAATATATTTTATTGATTTTTTACAGAGAGGAAGGGAGAGAGATAGATAGTTAGAAACATCGATGGGAGAGAAACATTGACCAGCTGCCTCCTGCACATCTCCCACAGGGGATGTGCCCGCAACCCAGGTACATGCCCTTGACCGGAATCGAACCCGGGACCTTTCAGTCCGCAGGCCGACGCTCTATCCACTGAGCCAAACCGGTTTTGGCAACTTCATAAGTGTTACTTTTAATAGCTCCATGGAGTTGTTGCACTGCCATGTACTACGGTAGTCCAAGAATGCCACATACACATACACATAATACTATAACATCTCTTGGTTGTAAATTATACAGATTGTTCCTGTTATTATTTTAAAATTATAAACAAAACCCCAATGACCCTTG
>NW_005871269.1:1721789-1728690 GCF_000147115.1 Myotis lucifugus | reverse complement strand
GGTTGCCCTAAATTACACTATGCAAGTATGTGTGGGTAGTGCATCACATCCTCACTCTTATTTGGATATTAATAATCCAGTTTGGCTCAGTTGATAAGTGCAAACTAATATTTTGGTTGTTATTTGTTTATTTTCTTTACAATTTATATCTATTTTGTGTGGAGTCGTTCATATTCTTTGATCTCTTAGCTATTTGAGTTATTTTTCTTATATACTTAAATATGGATATTAACCCTTTTTCACATTTGTTGAAAATATTTTTTCTCTCAAGTGTTTTGAAATTTACATATTTGTGATTTTCAAATGTTTTGTATTTGAACAATTCCCTTTGAGTTATTTTTATTGCACCTGGGTTGCATCCAGATAGGACTACCTTGTTCTTCAATTTTTTTCTTTTATTTTTCCTTAAATAAATTCTTAACTTTGGACTTTACTTTGATATACAACATGAGAAAATGAAAAAAATAATAATATTCTAGAGAACCATAATATTAGGTTAAACACCTGGCATTTACTTTTTTTTGAGATACATTATCTATAATAATAAAAGCATAATATGCTAATTAGACCACATAGGTGAACGTCCTTCCGGATATCCTTCCATACAAAGCCGTGGTGGCTGCAAGGGCCAAGGGCAGGCAGCCATGGCAGCCAGCAGCAGCAGCAGCGGTGGGGTTATGGGGGTGGCACCTTCCTCTGATTGGCCTGGTCAGCTCCTGCAGAGGGAGGCAAGACTGCAGCTTAGGCAGGAAGCGGGCCTAAGCTGTCAGTAGGACATCCCCTGAGGGCTCCCAGGCTGTGAGAGGGGGCAGGCCAGGCTGAAGGACCCCCCCCCACCCCCAGTGCACACATTTTTGTGCACCGGGCCTCTAGTTATAAATAAAAGAGAACTAAAACAGGCTCTTACAAGAGGCTGAAGAGATTCTTGGAGCAGGGAGTCTCTTTGCTATTCCTTTCTGTTAGATTGCCCTGATTCCAAACAACAAACTCCAAAGAAAGGGAAAAAATTGCCCAGCTGGTGTTGCTCAGTGGTTGAGCGTCAACCTATGAACCAGGAAGTCATGTTTCGATTCCTAGTCAGGGCACATGCCTGAGTTGCGGGCTCGATCCCCAGTGTAGGGCATGCAGGAGGCAGCTGATCAATGACTTTCTCTCATCATTGATGTTTCTATCTCTCCCTCTCCCTTCCTGAGCAAAAAGTATACATCTAAAGGTGATGTTAAGCTCTCATTGTCTACTCAGATTAGCCAATCAAATACATCTTTGCTTTTCAGGAAATTAATCTTAAGTACACCACACTGTTCACCCTTTCGAATTAAAGGATGCTTAATGTACTTAGTGCAAGCTAGAAATATTGATTTCTTAATGTAATACTTAAACACATATATTATAGCACCAATTCCTGGCAGAAACTATTTTAATTTAATTCTTTTAATGAGTAAAAAATAAAAGTGCTGTTTGTGGTTAGAAATATAAGGGTACTTAGCAATAGGTCCAGCCTGGTAAGGTTACAATCCAGAATTTCTTAAAAAATATTGTGTTTCACTTTGTTATTTCACTCTGGGCACAACAAAATTTTGCCTTTGGCTTTTTAACCATTTCATTTCAGTACATCAAATAGTTATTAAGCACCTCTTTATACCAGGCACTGTGCTAGGTAGTAAGGGTGCAAAGATAAATAATAAAATGATTCTGCTGGGGTAACTTTAAGCCAAGTTGTAGACAGAAACATAGATGATTGAAATATAATTCAATAATTCCTGAGATCCAGACCATTTAACTACTTGTGTCAAAGATTGTAAGGGCCCTGGCCAGCATGGTTCAATGGTTAGAGCGTCGGCCTGCGCATTGAAGGGTCTTGGGTTCAATTCCCAGTCAAGGACATGTTCCTGAGTTGTGGGTTCACTCCCTGCCCCCAGTAGGGGCTCATTAGGGAGGCAACCAATCGATGTGTCTCCCTCGCATCAATGTTTCTCTCTCTCTTCCTCTCTCCTTCTCTCTTTCTCCCTCCCTCCCTTCCACACTCTCTGAAAAAGCAATGGAAAAACATATCCTCAGGTGAGGATTAATAACAGAAAAAAAAAGATTTTAAGGGAGGCCCATATTTTACTCCTAGCGGGACTATTCTCCTCCCCCTACTGACAGTCCTTGGTCCAACTTAAGGAGCTTCAGAGCCCACCCCCCACCTAGTTCCTCCACCTGCTTCATCAACACATACTACCTAAGTACTCTATCCCAAGTAGGAGCTATACTTAGAATTAATTCTCCCCCTTCCCTAAGAGGCCAGGAGACTAATCACACTTTCTTTGGCCTCAGTCGCCACCAGAAGTCCAAGCCTCTCAGATCAATGCAGAAACTCTCATCCATATATTTCTGTACACCCCTTATCTTGACCCACTCCCCCATCCCTGGCAAAGCTGCAGCCCTGCCAGTGTGGTTACTGGAACTCAGAACTTGAACAGCATCATCTCCTTTACCTTCAACTCTTCTCTGAAAATACCTTCACCTTCTTGCTCTAAGACCTGGCGCTCCCCACTACAAACTGCTTACCTGGTGCCTTTCAAAGGTGGTTGTTTTTGCTTCCACAGCCCACATTTGCAGGCCCTGGGAGTGGGAATAGGAAAATGGACACTCTTCTTCTTCTTCATCATTGCTTCTCTTTCAGAAATCCCAGTTCCTTTGAGATTATACTAGACTGCTTTCATTTGCTATCCACCCAGTCATTCTGCTTTCTGTGTAGAAGATTTTAGCAACTGAGTCACTGAATTTTTTTTTTCTCTCCACTACGCTTGACATCATCTATATCATGGGTGGATATATCCTGGGTTGTCAAGGTTAGCTGCACATTTGAAGCACTTGGGGTTGTTTTTATTTTTATTTTTAAATATATTTTTCTTGATTTCAGAGAGGAAGGGAGAGGGGGAGAGAGATAGAAACATCAATGATGAGAGAGAATCATTGATCGGCTGCCTCCTGCACGCTCCCTACTGGGGATTGAGCCCACAACCCAGGCATGTGCCCTTGACTGGAATCGAACCCAGGACCCTTCAGTCCACAGGCCGACGCTCTATCCACTGAGCCAAACCAGCTAGAGCACTTGAGGTCGTTTTTAAAGATTACCTGTTCACAGGCCCTCCCCAAGTCCCATAGATACTGATTTAATTGATCAAGATAGGAGTCAGGTATTAGGTTAGTTGTGTGTGTGTGTGTGTGTGTGTTTAAACTCCCAGGTTGATCTGAATGTGCAGGCAGAATTCAGAACCACTTACTTAGGAAATTCCATTCTAGGACCTCCTCACTCCAACACCTCTTCCTCTTGTCTACCCCAGCCCCCTGCAATCAGGTTCACCCACTCCCCCATCATAGCCCAGGTCTTGTTATTATCAGTGACCTTTGACATACTGTTTTCCATCATCCCACTTTCTGATATTCACAGCATCTCCCCCTGCCTCCTCACTCAAGAGCACCACCACTCCAGTAATTCAGGGACCTACCCCATGACATGTTCTCTGATTCTCGCCTCTTGTCCTTACTTCTTTCCTTACCCAGCTTAGAGTCCAGAGATTGTCACCATAACTCCCTTGCATGCACATTTCACTCTTTTTTCCTTCTCTATCTCCATGGTACTTCCCTGGCAAAACCCAAACTCCGGTTATATTCAACTCTGCCTACTCCACGTGTGCTCAAGCAGCTCAGTGGGATAGAAGAAAAACACAGTTGCTTTACATATATGGCCACACACCCCAAGTAGGTTCTCAGCACTGCAGGATAATTCTGCTAGAATTCTCGCACCAGCTTCCTGTCCACTTTTTTATTTTTTATTTTTTTTAATATCTCTCTTCTCAAACCTCCAACACTGCCAGTCCTCCCACTCAGCTCATAACCTCAATTGTTAAAGTTTGACTAAGAAAATAGAAGCAAGCAGAAAAGAACTGCTTCTTTTCCCCTTTACCAAATCTACCAGCCTTGCTTCAGAACTGCGGGCTCTGTTTACTCTTTAGTCATAAGGATGAGCAGCGTCTGCTCTTCTTACGGACAATCCCTCCACTCTAGACCTCACTTCCTGCACGTACGCTTTTCCCTCTTACTAGATCGTTCTCATCAGCATACAAACATACAGAAAGCATATTCTTCAAATGTCTATATTTACATCATTTTAATGACTGTACAATCCTATATAATAAAGAGGTAATATGCAAATTGACCATTACTCAAACACACAAGATGGCCAGCAGGGGAGGGCAGTTGGGGGGGACCAGGCCGGCAGGGGAGGGCAATTAAGGGCAATCAGGCTGGCATGGAAGTGGTTAGGGCAGTGGTTCTTAACCTGTGGGTCTCGACCCCTTTGGTGGTCGAATGACCCTTTCACAGGGGTCACCTAAGACCATCCTGCATATCAGATATTTACATTATGATTCATAACAGTAGCAACATTACAGTTATGAAGTAGCAACGAAAATAATTTTATGGTTGGGTCACAACATGAGGAACTGTATTTAAAGGGCCAGAAGGTTGAGAACCACTGGGTTAGGGGGTAATCGGGCTGTCAGGCAGAAGCGCTTAGGGGCAATCAGGCAGGCAGGCAGGCGAGCAGTTGGGAGCCAGCAGTCCTGGATTGTAAGAGGGATGTTCTACTGCCCATTTAGGCCCAAGCCCACCAGGATCTGGCCTAAATGGGCAGTCAGACATCCCTCGAGGGGTCCCAGATTGGAGAGGGTGCAGGCTGGGCTGATGGACACACCCCCACCCCCTGCACAAATTTTGTGCACTGGGCCTCTAGTATTCTATATTATGCATTTACCCCTAATGTTGGACATTCAAGGTATTTAAAATTTTCTAGTATTTGTCAATAAGACAATAATGATGGTCTGCTGCCAGCTACTCCATTCTACCCAGAAGCAGGCTTCCACCTAACTAGATCATCCTCATCACCATCTCAATAAAACAAAAAACAATCTTTCCCAGACTTCCTGCCACATTCTACTTCCAGCTGTATCCCTGGGCTGCTCTTTTCAGCAAGACTTACTGAGAATTTTTTGTACTTACTGTCATGCTTTCTCACCTCCATCTCTTTAACTCACTTCAATTGGAATTTTGTTCCCACTGCTCCCTTGAAATTGCGCTGTGAGAATTAACAGCAATCTCCTCAGGGCTAAAAGCAGTGATCAATTTTCAATCTTCATTTTATGCAAACTGCCCCCCCTCCTCCATGGCCCAGTAGATTTGGCACCATCGTCATCTGTTCCCAAGCACTTTGTTCTGGGCCGTCTGGCATGCCCCATTCTCCTGGTTGTCCTCTCATCTCAGTGTTGCTTTCTGGTTTCCTCTGCACCCTCCTCTCCCTTCTCTCCAGAACTCTGAATGTCGGAGCACTCCAGCTTCAAGCTCCTGGTCCTGCTCTCCTTGCTGTCTGTACTCACCCCCAAGGTGACCTCATCCGGGCACATGGCTTTAAATAGCATCTTCATGCTGATGATAATTCGGCTCCATCCTCTCCCCTAAGCTCCAGGTTTCAATATCTATCTACGGGATACTTCCACTTGTATGTCTAAAAAGCATAACTAAAATCATTCATTCATAATTGATTATTTGTTAAAATCATTTATAACAAGGAAAATTATTAATTTTTCCTCCTCAAATCTGCTCTTTACACAACTTCTCTTTTTTAGCAATGGCATCACCACTGTCTGAGTTGCACAGTCAAATGTCTAGGCATCATGCTTGACTCTCTCAAATGCATACTTCCGTCAACAAGTCGTATTAGCTGTACCTTCAAAACATACCTTGAGTCTGACAGTTCTCACCACATTCACCTCTGTGGTTCAAGTTATTATTATATCTGGCTGTGATATTAAATTCCCAACTTGTCTTCTTATTGTTGTCCTAGTGTTCCAATCGGTTTCTCCCCACAGCAGCAGATTATGTTTTAAAAATATAAATTTGGCCCTAACTGGTTTGGCTCAGTGGATAGAATGTCGGCCTGCAGACTGAAGGGTCCCAGGTTCGATTCCGGTCAAGGGCATGTGCCTTGGTTGCGGGCACGTTCCTAGTGGGAGGTGTGCAGGAGGCAGCTGATCGATGTTTCTCTCTCATTGATGTTTCTAACTATCTCTCTCCCTTCCTCTCTGTAAAAAATCAATAAAATATATTTTTTTAAAAAAAAATATATATAAATTTGTTCATAAGCCTACTTAAAACCCTCCTGTGGTTTGTTCTTCCACTTGGAACAAGGTAAATCCTCACCAAGCCTAACAAGCTGTCTGACCCCAGAGTCACCTTCCTGATTCACCAGTTCCCCTTGGCTCAGTCTGCTTCAGTCAAACCCCTGGTGTTGCTTCCTGAAATTCACCAAGCTTGCTCTTTCAGGTCTTTGTGTTTGTTAATTCTGTTGAGAACGCTGCTCCCCTACATGTTCACATGGCTCATTCTCTTATTATGTAGAAGGGATGCCTTCTGTAAGAAGAAATACCCAGCCCTGGCCAGTGTCACTAGGTGGTTAGAGTGTTGGCCTGTGGACCAAAAGTTTGTGGGTTTGATTTCCAGTCAAGGGCACATGCCTGGATTTCAGGTTCACTCCCTGCCCCTCATGAGGCTGCGTATGGGAGGCAACCAGTCCAGTTGATGTGACCTCCTTACATTGATGTTTCTCTCCTCTCCCCTCCACCCTCCCCCCTCCCCCTGGCTCCCCTTCCCCCATCCTCCCCCCTCTTCCTCCCATTTCTCTTTGAAGAGCAATGGGAAAAAGAAAAACAAGGACTTCTGAGACTGAAAGCAAGGCAAGACTGGCTGACAAATAGCTATTCACGTAGTTTCATATATATTACACATCACTACGTGTATTAACACGCTCTATGTGCGTACATTGCAAGTATTTGTTTCTATGTAGTACAAAGTGAGCCTC